>NC_056526.1:2680915-2757079 GCF_019175285.1 Sceloporus undulatus | reverse complement strand
GCTATTCCTGAAAACCTCTAGAAGCGAGATGCCTTTCCGATAGGTTGCAGGGCCCTGCTGCAGTTTTTAACATGAGAAAAACATCCATTCTTTTCAAGCCCAGCAGCAGACCATTGTTTTTGGCAGTCACTCTGTAGGGCTGGTGACTGTCCCCAGGGCCAGAAAATTGCCCCTGTACTTGATGCATTTGCCCACCCTTGGCTAACTGGATCATGTTTCACATGCCCACTAATGCCAAGGGAGTTTCTGTCCCTTGGCATTAGGATCTTCTAACTTGGTTGCTGCTCAGCTCTGATATCTGCACTTTGGCACACTAAAAGGATGGACTGTGGCGGTCTGGTTGGGGTGCCACATTGGAAAGCATATCTATGCGTTCTGAATATTCTTTCATGGGGGAGATTCAACAAGATGGCCAACCTCCCCAAAGAACGATCCCTCCTCCTGCCCCGCCTGGCGCATTTAACGGGAACGTGACCAGCAGAAGTCACCAGGTGAACCTTTCTATAAACAGGATCACCTCCAAATCCCTCTAATCACATCTTTGTTAAAGGCGCGGTTGCTAGGGCCAGGTGCGAAAGCTGACACACACACACACACACACACACACACCGCAGGGGGTGGGGAGACTCAGCCACCATTTCGCAACCTTCTCTTGTGTAGGTTCCTCGACATTTTCTTCCTTATATTTAGGTGGAGACCCTTAATTGCTGGGGACCAGACTTGGCCTCCTTGAAGTCCCAATGGGACCGTTCTTGGTTTTTCTACATCAGAGGTTGTCAACTTTTGATCCTCCAGCTGTTTTGGACTTCAGCACCCAGAAGCTTTTGCCAGCATGGTCAACAATGAGGGAATATGGGAGATGAAGTCAAAAACATCTGGAGGACCAGAGGTTGAGAACCACATGGTCACATCTCCTCTGCCCTGACAGGTTTGGACTCCCATTCTATATACTTCAAACACCTCTTTGAAGGCTTCATTTATGGTCAGTGGCAACTTTATGCTGAAATATGTTGATATATTGGGCCCTCACCCTTTTCGCCTCAAGCTCCATCCTCCACAGACATGTGGCCCTCAACAACTTTTCTGAAATTGAATTTGGCCCTTGAGCCCAAAGGGGTTCTTCATCCTTGGAGCAGAAGGTGCTGGAGGAAGACAAAGGGAGATGTGAATTGGTACTGGACACTATCTTGAAGGCTGGGGAAGACTTTTGTGACTTATAGCCTTCATTATGGTTATGTGCCTTCAGAGCAACTCTGACTTATCGTGCCTCTCAGAATTTACTTGGCCATATTTATTCAGAGGAGGTTTGATGTTGCCTTCTTCTGAAGCTGAGAAAGTGTGGCCTACCCAAGGTTGCCCAGTACGTTTCCATGGACGAACCGGGATTCAAAATTTGGTCTCCCAGAGTCCAAACACTCAAACCACTAGACCAAGATGGCTCTCAGGCTTAAGACAACCCTCTCCTAGGATTTTGTTGATGATGAAGATCTTTGCCTTCAAGATGTTTCCAACTTATGGCAAACTTAAGATGTTTCCAACTTAAGACAAACCTAATACAGGGTTCTCTTGGCATGTTTCTTCAGAGAGGGTTTGCCATTGCCATCGTCTGAGGCAAAGACACTGTGACTTGCCCAAAGTCACCCAGTGGGGTTTCTTGGCTGAGATGACATTCAAACTCTGGTCTTCCAGTGCTCACTCAACAAAACCCTTTAGTAGTTGTGGAAGAATTTCAATAAATATAGCTTCCAAAATTGAGAAAGAATAGGATCTCTTTCCCTATCCCAAACCTTGAACAAAGCTAACTCTTTTCCTGCCCCCCCCCGTGATATGCTTATTTGTGTGTCTATAGAAAGCCATTGTCACTAGACTGCAGCATTTCCCTTATCGTTCAGTTATCGTATCAGCTATTTTTTACTCAAGCAAAAAGTTGATTGCCTCTATCATTGCCTCTAGGAGTGGCATTCAGAAATGTCCTCTCCAAGGAACAATGGCTGTAGGACCCAAAGAGTGGTTTTGATGTTTGTAATTTATATATATATATATATATATATATGCATGTACACACACACATATATATGTATATGAGATTTTCACTGTTTTATTGTAATATGTTTTTAGAATTTTATTTGTGAGCTGCCTTGGGTCCCCTCCGGGGCAAAAGGTGGGATATAAATCAATCAATCAAACAAACAAACAAACAAATAAACAGTTAGACACTGAGCAACCTCACTGGGAAACCAAACCTGCATTATTATCTTGTTATAGGTAGAGAGCCCTGAAGATCCCAATATATTCTGTATCATTGCTTTCCCAGCTTACTCAGCAACATCTCTTGCATTCCCACGGCTATCCCAATAAGGATCTAGAACCTCAGTTCTTCAGATTTCATCCAGAAATCATCTGGCCATCTCGCAGAAGTTTCTGTCCCGTGTTGTCTGCAGTAAAATAATAATAATAATAATAATAATAATAATCATCATCATCATCATCATCATCATCATCATCATCATCATCTAATGTAGCTTTTTTGCAATCTCCATATCTTCATTTAATGCTTCTTAAATTCTGGTATCATTATGCCATCCATTTCCCAATTTGTTTCCTACACCAAATATATTTAATATATCATGCTTGATCTTATTAACAATATGATCTGCAAAATCAAGTTTTGCATCCTTTATTGTTGACTTGCAATTCCTTAATCTTTCCCTAGTCATTTTTACTGATGCAACATTACCTCTGATTTGTTCTCACAATGGGTATGTTGGGCTCAATTCTTCCCATTTCACGGATGGGAAATTGAGGCTGAGAGAAGGGAGATGGCTCAAAGCCAGACAGGAAAACTCTGGACCAGCTGGGAGTTGTAGTAAGAGCAGCCTGGATTTGGTGGTCTACATTAAAAGTGATTAGTTGGACTCTGGAAGAGTAAAAGGCAGTATGGTGGTCAGAACCCTGATGGTGTCATGCATATATGCATGTAAGTTCTGTTTTTACTTTCATGGCTTCTGTGCAGTGGACATAGAATCATCGAATCCTGGAATACTATAGCTGGAAGAGACAAGTCCATTCTGCCATGCAGGAAGATACAAGCAAAGCACTCCCAACCAACAGATGTCCATCCAGCCTCTGTTTAGAAATCTCCAAAGGAGAAGACTCCACCACATTCCTAGGCAGTGTCTTCCACTGTTGCACAACTCTTTCTGTCAGGAAGTTCTTCCTATTTTGAGGTGGAATCTCTTTTCCTGTAGCTTGCATCCACTTCTCTGTGTTATAATCTCTGGAGCATCATCCAGCCTCAGTATGATACCCTCTCAAATATTTCATAGAATCAGAAGATCCTACAGTTGGAAGAGACCTCAAGGGCCACCTCTTCTGGTGTGGCTGCCCAGTGAGCAAGAAAGGGAGTTGAAACTCTTTCTCACTCACCCTGCAGTTCCACTGGGAGCACCATCCCACCAGGTGTGTACCCCCCTGGGGTGTCACCTGCTGTAGTCTGAACTCCTGGCACCTCCTAGTGATGCCCCGGCACCTCCTAGTCATGACCTCTTAACCACCTGTTCCCCAGGGTAAACATACCCAGCTCCCTGAAATACTGTTTCCATTTCTGGACATTGGGACTTAAAAGGGATGCCGGGAAGCTGGAGTGTGTCCAGAGGAGGGTGACCAAAATGGTGAAGGGCCTGGAAGCCCCACCAAGCACTATAAGGAGAGACGTAGGGAGCTGGGTAGGTTTAGCCTGGAGAAGAGAAGGTTAAGAGGTGACATGATAGCCATATTTCAATATTTGAAGGGATGGCATATTGAGGATGGAGCAAGCCTGTTTTCTCCTGCTCCAGAGAACAGGGCATGGGGCAGTGGATTCAAATGGCAAGAAAAGTGATGCCACTTAAACATTAGGAAGAACTTCCTGATGGTCAGCGTTGTTGGGCAATGGAAGATGCTGCCTTGGAAGGTGATGGAGTCTCCTTCTTTGGAGGTTTTCAAACAGAGGCTGGATGGCCTTTGGAGGGGTTTGATTATGTTTCCCTACATGGCAGAAGGGGGTTGGACTGGATGACTTCTAAAGGTCTTCCACTCTATGATGCTATGGTTGTATGAAATATATGAAGGGATGTCATACTGGGATGGAGCAAGCTTGTTTTTTTCAGAAAATTAACACTCTTATTCTCAAGTAGAGCAGGTCCATCAAAGCAATGGATTTTATGGAACTGATTTACATGTTGAGTTATCATTTAATGACTGAAGCAATGGGTCTACTCTAGTTGTGACTGACTATAGGATCTGGGTCCTCCTCCTATTGCAGGCGTGGGATATCACTGCATTCTTCGCCTCAGTGGGGCATTCCACAAAAGAAGACCTTGAGAATGTGGGAGTTTATGTGTCTCCCACTTTGCAGCCTAGTTGTGAGAATGGTGGGGATACACTTTCATTATAGCCAATTGTTATTGTTGTTGCTGTTGCTGTGTGCCTTCAAGTTGTTTCTTGTAGCAACCCTAAGGTGAACCTTTCATGAGGTTTTCTTGGCAAGTTTATTCAGGGTGTGTGTGCCATTACCATCCTCTGAGGCTGAGAGAGTGTGACTTGCTTAAGGTTGCTCAGTGAGTTTACATGGCCGTGCCAGGATTCAAACCTTCATCTCTAGAGTCATAGTCCAGTCTCAAGCCACTGCACCATGCTATCTCTCTGTAAATCTTTTTGAGTAGTTTATCCTTCTATGCAAGCACAATAATTTCTGTTCCACTCTGTGGGAACAAAAAAAAAATGAGCATTTGTTCGTAGTATACTTTCTGTATTTCCATATTCCAAAGTGTTACAGGGAATGATTATGAATAGAAATACCCGTGATTTTTCTGCACAAACATGTATTTTCTGTGCAAGTTACCTGTACGGAAGACACTGTTTCCAGCACAGAAGACACTTCTTTTTGCTCAGGAAAAATGTTTTCTTCATAACTCCACAGGTTTTGTTCCGAATAAGACACATGTATTCCTGCTTAGAATAATTGTGCAAAACTCTGTGGGAGATACTAGTCCTGGGAGAAAATTGTGCCAATGTCTTGCAGTTGGCGTCTTCTTCCTGACTGGGTTTCTCCAGTCTTGGGAAATCCCTCTTCTCAGTTAGGAAATGTACTGTAAACCACAATGTACAGTATAGGAAGGCAAGGCGGCTCAGGATGATGGAAGAGCGAGTTGTGTGGGACAGACACTGTTGGTCATTAGGTCTTTAGCTTGGAATGCAAGTATGCCATTTCTGTTGGCAGATGTTCTTTTTGCAGCGGGGTTTTTGCACTTGCACTTGTATGTGGCATATGGGCAAATACAATGTGGTCTTCAGCCAGTGATGGTGCATTCAACACTCCTGTTGTTATATCATCTTGAGTGAGTTTTATGAATGTCTGGGGGGGGGGATACCAGTGAGCTGGTTAATGGTGATGTGAGATACTCCCCACCAAGTCCTGGTGGCTGGTGGCTTCTGTGGCAGCAGAGTTGTGAATCTGCTTTTGGTTTTGACCAAACTTTAAAGGAATATAACCAATATGACAAACTTCTTTTGTGAGTAGGGCAAAGCCAGAGCAGATTCTTGAACCTCCTCTCCCTTAGGAGGAATTTCCTGACAGTAAGGGCTGTCCGACAGTGGAACACACTCCTTCCTCAGAGTGTAGTGGAGTCTCCTTCCTTAGAGGTCTTTAAACAGAGGCTGGATGGCCATCTGTCAATGGGGATGCTTTGATTGAGAGTTCCTGCATGGCAGAACAGAGTTGGACTGGATGGCCCTTGCAGTCTCTTCCAACTCTCCAATTCTATGATTCTATGATTCTATAACATGGGAGCTAGCATCCACCCATCTCCTTTAAGGAAAAAAAATCATTCTTGACACTGTTGTCATTGCTATTATCAGTATGCCGGCCACTGTTCCTTACATCTCCGCTCTCCGCCACATACGTGACGGTCTAATTCTGTCAGTGCTGAGGCTCACAAAGTGCCAGTTGATCCCAATTACCTGGCGGCCGCAACATGAGAAGTCTCGATTGGCCAGGTGCGTTGCAGCCTCCTTTTAGCCCTTGACAACAAGCACCATAGGCAGGAGAACATCGCACACTGTGCCGCTGGGCGGAGGGCGGGTGGATTCTATTCTTAGCCAAGGTGGCAATCATGGAGATCTAGGACTCAGGGATTCCTCTTCTGCCCTCTCTCCCACCTTCTTCCACAATGCCAGGTATCTCTAGGGATGACCTTCCTCCAAAGATCAACCCCACTTTGGCTCACTTGGGGTCAAACTACGGGCACCAGTCAAGCTGATCCTGTGATGGAAACTTGAGGGAGGAAGATGATTATGGTTGGGGATGCCATGCCTCCATATTGAGAGTCCGAGATTGAAAGACAGTGACCTGACTCATATTGTGAACTGATGGGATTTATCTATGTGCTGCCTAATGTGCTGACTAATAATTTATGGATCACTGCTCCTACCAGCAGAAGGAGAAGCATCTGTACCCAGTGTGCACAAATATTACCCAAGATTCTTTGACAGATACATAGCCATGATGTTATGGCTATGATCTGTCTCTCAATCCGAACCCTAAAACCAACCTTAATATCCAGGCGTCCACACTGAGGGATGGACATCTGTGGTGCTGGTGAGTGGGGTGCTAAAGGACCATGCATCCAGTCCCCTCCTGACAGTGAGCAATGGTGCAATGAGGAGTTGCAAATGGACTCCATAGAGGTCCTTGCTTTTGCTCATCACACCACCTGATCTCTCTCCCTCACTGCAGCCACCTGGATTTTCAGATGGGTTTTGGGGGTATTTACAATTATTAACTGTAGATGTGAATACCAAGATAGGGATGTGGCAGTCATTCACTGCAGTTCACTAAAAGTATGGATTTTTGTTTTCTTGGCCCTTTTACATTTCTATTTAATAGCTGATAAAATTGCCACCTTCTCAACCAGATGTGAGAATTTTCATAGGATCATAGAGTTGGAAGAGACCCCAAAAAGGGCCACCCAGTCCAACCCATTCTGCCATGCAGGAACTCTCAACCAAAGCAACTCCAACAGATGGCCATCCAGCCTCTGTTTAAAGGATGGAGACTCCATCACTCTCCATTGAGGGAGTGTCTTTCACTGTCAAACAGCTCTTACTGTCAGAAAGTTCCTCCTAATAGTGAGGTGGAATCACTTTTCTTGGAGCTTGCATTTTTCATTTTTCATTTTTTTCAGATTTTCAGATGGTTCATTTGCAAATGAATTAATGAAGCAGGGACTTTATTTGAAATTTTATGTTCTGGATGTTTTTATTGCTTTATTGCTTCAATACTAAGTTGAGCAATTAAACAGCAGGAGTGCAGTCGATCCTGTCTCTTGCATGGGTCTAGCTTGCCTGGTGCTCTTTGGGGTCATAAAAAAGGGAGGCTAGATGCCAATGAGACACAATATTGTGCTGTTGCTGGTTTTTTGCAAATGACTGGATTCTTAATATTGAAGCAATGAAGCAATGAAAATATGCAGAACATAAAACTTCAAATGGAAGTTCTCACCCCTAATTGGAATGGTTGAACTCTGCCCTGTGTGAGAGATGAGACATTTTAATTATTTCACACTTCAAACGTGGGGAGAACAGTAAAGGGATGAGAAGAATTTTGACGCAATTTGCAAAATTATTCCAAGCAGTTACGAGGAAGTCAGCCATATCATGCTATCAGTCCTTGGCACGTTGGAATTTTTGTTGTTGCCAGTTCTGAATATCAGATAGCTCAGGAAGCATGGTCAACATATGTGTAAGTTCCCCTTACACATATATGTAAGTTCCCTTATGTAACTTGTTGGACATTAATGTCTAATGAAGACTGGCTGTATTCAGTTCAAGACTGCACAAGTGGAGTTCTGTATGCAGTGGTGTAGTATATGGTTGCACACTGCACATTGATATACATGAATGTGCATGTACACAGTGCATACATGCACATTGCTGATGTGCATTTGGTTGCATAATTTCACAATTCGCTATTGAGACAGTGTGATACTAAAGTCATAAAACTCCATGAGTGTAGTCATGTCTTGATGTGAGATCTCAGCTGTTGTTCAATTATGGATCCAAGCTGAAGCTCACCCTGGGATTCTTCTGTGAAGGAAGCAGATGATGGATCTCTGGGGATCCAACTGAGAACCATGCTCTGAGAGCACCTTCGAAAATGCAGGAAGGAGGGAATGGATCCTTTAATGGCTGATGCTGTCAGGAGAGGTATATATAATTCCATTTGGGAATGTGTTCCTAATAGGGAGGTAGTGAAAGCTTGTAACTGTTTATTAAATATACAAGCTTTGTGGTTTTCTCTATGTTGGTTAGAAGTGGTTAAACCACTTTTAAAAAAGCCTTCCCTTGACCCCCTGGACAGAAACAATTACAGGCCAGTTTCACTTTTACCATTCTTAGGCAAGGTAATTGAGAGGACAGTCGCCATTCAACTCCAAGCAATCTTGGAAGAAATGGATTTTCTAGATCCATTTCAAACTGGATTTAGAATGGGTTACGGAGCTGAGATGGCCTTGGTTGCCTTAATCGATGATCTCTGTCCAGGTACTGACAGGGGAAGTGTGACCCTGCTGGTGCTCTTGGACCTCTCAGTGGCCTTTAATACCATTGACCATGGTATCCTTCTGGAACGCCTGAGAGAGCTGGGTATCGGAGGCTCTGCTTTACAGTGGTTCTGGTTCTACCTCTTGGGCAGATTCCAGATGGTGTCACTTGGGAACAGTTCAGCCAAGAGGGAGCTCAAGTTGGGCATCCCTCCAGGCACAATTCTGTCCCCAATGCTGTGAACATTTACATGAAGCTGCTGGGTGAGATCATCCGGAGACATGGGGCAGGGTGTTATCAGTATGTTGATGACACCCAAACTTATTTCTCTTTGTCTCTGACTGTCACAGTGACTAAGGTTGGCATCTCTCCTCTGAATGCCTGTCTTAATGCGGTAATGGACTGGATGAGGGAAAACAAACTCAAATTGAATCCAGGTAAGACGGAGGTACTTGTAATACGGACCCCTAATCCGGGAATGGAGTTATGCCAGCCAGTTCTGAATGGGGTCATGCTTCCCCTGAAAGACTCTGTCCACAGTTTAGGAGTGCTCCTGGATTCATCACTTCATCTGACAGCTCAGGTGGATGCAAAGGTCAGGAGCACTTGCTATCAGCTTCGGCTGATATGCCAGCTGCGCCCCTTCCTGGAGCGGGAAGACCTCGAACAGTAGTACATGCGCTGGTCACCTCTCGACTCGCCTTCTGCAACGCGCTCTACATGGGGCTACCCTCGTGCCAAGTTTGGCAATTTCAATTGGTACAAAATATGGCAGCCAGGCTGGTCACGGGCATATCCAGAACTGCCCATATTACACCGGTTCTAAAATCTTTCCACTGGCTGCCAATCAGCTTCTGGGCAAGGTACAAGGTGTTCGTTCCAACCTTTAAAGCCCTACATGGCTTGGGTCCTACTTCCATACAATCCTCCCCACACACTCAGGTCCTCTGGGAAGAATCTGCTACAACCTAAGAAGACCAGACTTTCAGCAGCGATCCAGAGAACCTTCTCATCAGCTGCCCTAGGCTCTGGAATGACCTGCCAGATGAGATCAGTCATACTACCACCTTGGAAGCCTTTAAAAAGGCTATTAAGGTGAATCCCTTCCAGCAGGCCTTCCCAGACTAGGATGGATCTATTAGATCCATTAGATGTGCCTCCCCCTCTATTGATATCGCCCCCGTACCTCCTATAGAGGAAGACTCATTTCTAGCGCTAATCTGCCTGAAATGTTAGTGTATTCCTACTGGACAGTTTTAAATCTCTTTTTATGGGTTGATCACTGTTTTTATGATTGGGGGAGGGGTCAAGTTTTGGGGTTTTTAAATTGTAATTTTCAATTGTTTGATGTTTTATTTATATTGTTGGAATCTGCTTTGATTCCTTTGTGAAAAAGCGGAATACAAATACATTATTATTATTATTATTATCATTATTATTATTATTATTATTAAATCCTAGTTGTAATGCTACACGCAAACCATTATGCCACACTGGCTCTCAAGAGATTGGATACATATGGCTATGTGATGCCTGTGGCTGATGGGAACTGAAGGTGACTAACTCTTTAATTTGCAGGACCAATTTTAATATGCAAGGGCACATGTAGGGGTCCTGCTGACCGGAGGACATTCAGAGATGTAGGTAGTATTAAGATAAGAATTAAATGGGTTTTCTGATGACTTCACTTCCCCCCAGGCTTTTGCATTTACTCTTGCAATATAAACAAGGGGAATCCCATTGTAAAACCATTAGAGACCATACCTTCATCTCACCTCATGACATGCTCCTATTCACCCTTCCTGGCTGACCATCTAGGGGTTATCTCAAATCTAATCAGTGTTTTGTTACTCCAGTGCAACATTTATCTAGCTATCTATTTATTTCATTTCTCTTGCCTTTCTCTTGTAGGCCTCCTTTAGGTCTATAATTTTCTCCAAATTTCAAGGAGATGCTGGCATTACTGGTGGGGACCTCCAATGTCCCCCACGTTTTAGTCTGGCATTGCACAGCTCTGTTGTGGGTGGTTAGGACAGAACTGAAGGATATCCTATGGCTCCACTCTATGCCTCTGAGCCCAAACTCTCCAATTGTATTCCTTTCTGGCTCTATCCTTGCCACTCACACACTAAGTGCCAGTGTTGTTTCCAAAGTTTGTGCATGACCTTAGAAGAACGCTGAATGTCACTTTGTTTGGACTACAACTGCTGGCTAGAGGATTCTGGGAACTGTAGTCTAAAACAGTGACTTTTCCAAACTCTTGTGTGTAATTGGGAGTCCATGTAAGGTGTGACTCTCACTTCCCTTCTTCTACTAAGTTTATAGCTGGAATGCTGTTGGTGTCCTGCCTGTTGTTGTCGTCATGTGCCCTCTGGTCATTATGTATTTATGGGGATCCCAAGGTGACCCTAACATGAAGTTTACTGAGGCTGACAAATGGGATCCATATGTCAAAGAATCATAGAATCATGACTTTTTTTATTGCATGGCCTTCTTTGTGCAACTGTGGTTGATGTTGAAGGCACAGTTGGCCTTCTGTATCCACGGATTCAACCATCCATGGATTGAACATATTCCCAAAAAAAATTCCAAAAAGGAAACCTTGCTTTTGCAATTTTATGTAAGGGACATCATACCCTGTTGTACATCATGGGACTTGAGCATCTATGGACTTTGGTATCCACGGGGGAATCCTAGAACCAAACCCCAGTGGATACCAAGCGCCCACCATATAATCACATTTAATAATACCACCCGGGGCACCCCCATGACATCACAGGGGATGCCCTCATGACATCATAAGGGGGGTCATCCCTAGATGTTAGGTTTTGACTGTGAAATCTCAGGGCCTGGTATAGTCCTCCCTTGGGAGCCTCCTTTGCTTCCAAGCTGTGTTTCTAGCTGGCCTTGTCCTGGCCTCTGCTTAGCCTGATATTTCCAACAAGGAGGTAGAGTTATTCAGGGGGATCTGGCCCTAAGCCAAGGCTGGGGCTCTCGGTGAAGCCTTTGACACCTTCCCAGAGGATCTTGTTTCAATCTCTCCAGTAATCTCAGCAGCCTGGAGTTGACACCAGACCCCATCCTGGGCAGGCGCTCAGACAAACTAGGTAGAGCAGTGGCCATGGTGAGCCTCAGATAGTGAGGGTCAAGGAGAGATTAAAGAGCACTGCAGGAGTCTGATATGGAGAGAAAACAGAGCTCTCTTGACCAGGGTGGCCGCGGGTCCTCTTCTACAGGTCACAATCCTCTATTACAAGGACTAGGAAGAAACAGTCCTTTTTGAAGGACTGTTTCTTGCCATCCCTTTCATACCAAGCTGGTTTGAAAGAAAAAGTCTCATCTGCACTGCTGAAATAATGCATTTGGACACTGGTTTAAGTGCCATGGCTCAGTGCTGTGGAATCCCTGGATTTGTAGTTTGTTGTGGCACCAGAGCTCTCTGAGAGAGAAAGCTAACAAAACAAGAAAAACTGCCGTTGGAATTCACCAACAGTATTATAGCCCTTGGCTGCAGAATTATGAGATCCTGGGATTTGTAGTTTGCTTTGGCACCAGAGAAGGCTAAATATCTCACAAAACTACAAATCCCAGAACTGTGTAGCATTGAGCCATGGCAGTTAAAGCAGTGTTAGACTCCATTATTTGGGCAGTGCAGATTAGACTAAAGAACCAAAAAGGGAGGGGGGGGACAAAGGCTTTGGAGCTGCTCATTACCCAACTAAAAGATACCCAAGTCATCTCCAATTGACTGAGATGTTCTGCTTAAAATTGTAATTTATACTCATAAATCAGGGCGTGTTGTTTCATGTACAATGCACTTTCCCCTTTCTTTGGTTATGATTAAGTGGCTGTGCAATGCTGAATCTACTCTGGGTTCTAATTCTAACATTAAAGGAGCTGTCCAACATGCAAGTCCCTGTCCTTCAAGTAGGTTCATCGCCTAGGAGAGCTCATTTAACATCCAATCTGGGGTTGATTCCCAACTGTACTGACGTGGAGACCATCAGTTGCCAGTGCCACTGAGTGCTGCTGCTGCTGCTGCTGCTCCAGCTTCCAGTGGTCTGTTGGTGTTCCCCAGAAATGGTTATCCAAAACTAAGAACTTACACATATGAAATGAAATAATGAAGTCACGTAATCCTTGGATAAGCAAACCAAAACATTTTTAACCTTCTAGAGATCATTTGAAAGCTTTTTCAAAAATGCATCCAGGGATGACTTTTTCTTTCACCAGCCCTCACTTTTCTTAGGACTTCCCTTTTCACGATAAGACTTATTGATCTACATTTTTGTTTAATATGCCAAGATAGTCCTGTCTACTTTCTGCTTTTCTCTCTGTTTTGCAGTTCATTCATGCTTGGTAGGGGATTCTGGAGGCAGCTTCTGTTTACTTTCCTATTGTAGCCAAGCAGTAGAGCTACAATAGGATTGGCTAAGGCAGTATCCCAGACCAAGGTTTATTGCACTGTTTATTGCAGAATCCAGAGACATAGCAGTGTTAGTTTGCAGCATCAGTATGCAAAGGGATCTTGTAGCAACTTTGAGACTAACTGTGCAAAAGAAGTTGGTAGCATAAGCTTTTGCAGACTTGGGATGTGCAGGTTGGACACACCACATTCCAAAACCTCCTCCACCATTCATATAGTCATATGAATTTTAGGGGGGTTCCCTAAAAGACTTAGTGATATGATTCAATCAGACTTCATATTATATTCTTTGACTGCTTTTGCTACCTCTCTCCTCACCATTACTACCAGCTCATTTCTTCTGAGATTTTCAATTCCTGAGTAAAATACTATGGACATAAAACCACAAGCAATAAAGTCAGTTGTAATTATTTGACTCCAAATATCATGTCCATTTTTGTTCACTTCCTCTAAGTATTGAAATGTTTATCTGTTCCATTTCTTGTTTTACTATGTCTAGCGTCACCGGTTCATGCTTCTCACATTCTATGTTCCTATAATATGTGTTGTGCAGCTTCAGACTTTCCTTTTGCCTCTAAGTACATCAACAGTTGAACTTCTTTTTGATTTGAATCCAGTTGCACCATCAGCCATAGTGCTATTCATAGTTGTCCTCTGCTCTGCCCAAATAGAGCATTGACTTTGAGTGCACTGCTACTATTTGCATAGCCTCTTGCCACACAGGAACACCTGATCCCACCACCATGCCATGCATTGGGATCCCATATTCCAAATACCCCTCCCTAAAATACAAATTTCAGGCATCCATAAGGTGGAACCAAGGCAGTTAGAGTGGAATCATTGCACTAGAATTGTCTCTTGAAACCTCTTAGTTTGGAAGTGTGGTGCAATACTTTTGTAGCAATACTTTTGGCAAAGGTAATATTGTAGGGTCTGAAGATGCCAGCCACAGATGCTGGCGAAACGTCAAGAATAAACTCAGAGCCCGAAAAACCCACAAAAACTGTTGTAGGGTTTGTTTCTTGGCTATGCACACTTTCTCCCTTATAAGATTAGAACTATAGAATCCTATACCTGGAAGAGACCTTAAGAGCCATTCAGTCCAACCCCTTGCCATGTAGGAACACACAACCAAAGCACTTCCGACAGATGGCCATCCAGCTTCTGTTTAAAGACCTCTAAAGGAGGAGAAGCCACCACCCTCCAAGGCAGTTTCTTCCACTGTTGAACAGCTCTTACTATCAGGAAGCTCTTCCTAATGTTGAGCTGGAATCTCTTTTCCTGTAGCTGGCATCAGTTCTCTGTGATCTTGCAAGAGATCTTTCTGTGTGCATCTGTTGATTCTGCAGAGCAGCTGCATTGATGACCACCTAGCTGTTTTCCTCTTTTAAGATACAGATTCATTATCCCTTTGTAATCACTTCTTTTTTGGCATGATTGTCATCCCCACTAGTTTGTGCTGCTTCAAAATACATGTCAGTCATCTGTGTGTCATCAGTGATATAAGCGGCAGCTTGGGCAGCCTGGCTTGGGAACTACAGTATATAGATAGATAGATAGATAGATAGATAGATAGATAGATAGATGATTTGATTAATTGGTTTTGAGACTACTTACCTCACTATGAGCTGTCATTGGATTTCCTGGACAATTGTTAAGTAGTTGCAAAACCAATGCATCGAATCTTCTATCAGTTTTTAAAAAAAAATAAAATCGATGGATTTGATTCATTGGTTTTGCAATGCCTTGCCTCACTGATTACAAGTAGTTACAAACCAATGAATCGAATCTACTGTCAATTTTGTTATTTTTTTATCACACCCCCCACAAGCACAAAGGCAGTGCTGAGAGAGGGGGGAAAGGGTGGATCTACCAAAACTGAAGAGGGATGGTAAACGCCCCTCTGCCATTAGTCCCTCCTCTCCAGAATGATGTGATTCAGTGTCAGGAAAGAGCGTTGGGGTTTGTTTTTTTTTGTTGGTTTTTTTGCTTCATCGCGATTGAAACCGATCACAGTAGGATCAGAACCAGTTTCAAATGGGAATAATGGTCATATAACCCAATCAGCAATTTGCTTTAAATCATAGTGGGAATGCAGCCATGGAGTGATGGGCATTGCTCTTGGAAGACTTCAAATACAGGGACCCTGGCTGGAGTGTAGCCAGGAAGGAGGGCAAAATGAGGGCATTGCCCCCCCCCCAAATTCTGCAGCCCCCTTTCTGAAATGTTCCTTCAGTCCTCTAATTTCCAGCATTGCAATAACTAGAAACTTCATTTGACCATTGAGAAGCAGGGTTTAGGCATCCAAAGAAAAGAGACCCAGTGCGGTGTAGTGGTTTGAACGTTGGACTATGAGTCTGGAGATCTGAATTCAAATCATTGCTCAGCCATGGAAACCCACTGGAGGATCTTGGTCAAATCACTTTCTCTGAGCCTCAGATGAAGGCAATGGCAAGCCTCCTCTGAACAAATCTTGTCAAGAAACATGGTTGATGTAAGTCAGGAAAGACTTGCAGGCACAGAACTATCCAAAGAAAGGAATCAGTTCAAGTGATCCAGGGAATGTGAACACAGCAAATGGAAGAGTTCTAGGGGACAATGATATTCATTGCCTCATTGCCTACAGTGGAAATGAAGAGAAATTTTCATTTGGTGCAACAGAATTCTTATTTGCGGGGAGGGCAAGGTCTTCATTTTAGCCTCCTCTGTAGCTCTGCACCTGGTTGGGTCCAATGCTGATATAGGTCTAATCTACATTGCAGAATTAATGCAGTTTGCCACCGCTTTAATGGCCATGGCTCAATGGTATGGAATCCTGCGATTTGTAGTTTCTTGTGGCACCAGAGTTATGTCTCACAAAACTATGAATCCCAAAATTCCATAGCATTGTGTCAGTGCAGTTAAAGTGGTGTCAAACTGCATTATTTTTGCAGTGCATATTATACCTTAGGGCAAGTCAGACACTCTCAGACTCAGGAGAAGGCAATGGAAAACCTCCTCTGAATAAATCTTGCCAAGAAAACCCCACAAGAGTTTTGCCTTTTAGGGTCACTATAAGTTGGAATGGCTTGAAGGCAAACAGCATACGCACATTGACAGAAATGTGCACATGGTCAGAGAGACCAAGTTCTCCCCAGGGCAGCAATTTAAGCAGAGGCAGTAACATTCTGCATTAGCTTTGAAAACATGGTCTCTGAACTGAGCTTGACAGTTTAGATTAAGCCACCCTCTTCTCTGCAAGCTTCCCCCTTCTCAGAACTGGAGGTTTCTCTATGAGGAGCTCTGCAAAATCCCAAAGGGCTTCCAGCAGAATTTGGAGAAGAAGAAACGGAAGGAAATTGGATTAGCCTTGGAAATGCCAGCTGGCTCTCTGCATCCTACAGCTTTACATCCCTGAGGTCTGTGCAAAATTCTGGAATGGAAGTCAAGGAGGCGATCTGGACTCTGCCAAAGCAAATGAGATTAAAAATTAGGAAAGGAAAAAATAAAGGCAAATAAAAATCTTACAAATTTTCCTTCACTCCTTAAATGTCTAGCATTGCAGTAACCTAAAATGTCAGTTGACCATTTAGAAATAGAGGGAGCCAGTGTGGCATAGTAGTTTGAGTGTTGGGCTACGACTCTAGAGACCAAGTTTTGAGTCCTGGCTTGACCATGAAACCCACTGGTTCATGTCACACCCTCTCAGCCTCAGGGGAAGGCAATGACAACGCACATACCCCCATCAAATCTGGTCAAGAAAACCCTGCGATAGATTCGCCTTACAGTTGCCACAAGAAACAACTTGAAGTCACAAAACAACAAAGAGTATAGTTTATATACAGAGTAAAGTTTGCATACAGTTTTTAAATACATTTTAAAATATATTTAAATACATTTTAATATGTTAATGCCCTATTGTTTAAAACTTTTTAAATTGTTTAATGGGTTTTTAAAAAAATTTGTGTTTATAGTTTTTGAAAATGTTTTTGTACTGTTTTAAAACTGTACTGATTGAAATCTGCTGTTTGCCACCCGATATTGGGTGAAAGGCAGGATATAAGTAAATGAAATCATCATCATCATCATCATCATCATCATCATCATCATCATCATCATCATCATCATCATCATCATCATCTGCCACAAAGAGGAGGAGACCAGTTTGTTCTCTGCTGCCCAAGAGGGTAGAAGCAGGTCAATAGTTACAGGAGGGTAGATTTTGGTTGAACACAAGAAGCAGTTTCTTGGCAGTGAGAATGCTTCAGCAAAGGAGCCAGTTGCCTGGAGAAGAGTTGAGGATCTCCTTCTCTGGATCATCTTCCAAAAGAAGCTGGGCAGCTTCCTGCTGGGTGTGCTTCATCTGGAGATCATGCATTGAGCAGTGGGCTGGATTTAATGGCCTCCAGGGGACCCTTCTAGTTCTATGATTCTTGGATCGGATACTCCATTCCTCTTCTCAGGCCGATGGCTTTTCTTTCCTTCTTTCAGGGAACCTGTGGCAGCTGCCTTGATTCTCCACCTCCAGTTCTGCATGTGAGAACAGATTCCCCCGACCCGGGCCGCCCGGATGCAAAATATGCCTCCGTTGACATGTGGAGTTCTCCTCCTTGCCATCTACATGTCCTTCCTTCTCCACACAGGTAGGTTTTGTGTGTGTGTGTGTGTGGTTGTGTGTGTGTATTTGTGTGGGGAGAGAATAAAGAGATTGGGAGGCACTACCACATATGGCTCAGATCCAGGCTGACTGTCTATATCTCCATTTGCATGGATTAATCAAGACAATGGTTTATCACCCCTCAGCCCACCAGGCTCCCTGAATACATGGCTAAAGGTAAGAGGTAAAAGTAGTTCCTTGGCATGAATGTCTAGTCGTAACTGACTGTAAGAGGCAGTGTTCCTCTCTCTCTGTTTCTAAGCCAAAGTGCCAGCATTGTCCGAGGATTACTTTGGTGACCTTATGGCCAGCATGACTGCACCAAACGCTGTTACCTTCCCACCAAAATGGTACCTATCTATCTACTTGCATTTGCATGCTTTCGAACTGCTAGGTTGGCAGAAGCTGGCACTAATGACAGGAGCTCTCCCCATCATCCAGCAGTTTTGAGTTTGTTCTGGGGTGTCTTTTAGTGGTGGATGCAGTGGCTTACTGGTTAAGATGCCAGTTCTGACAACTGGAAGATCGGAAGGTTGGCAGTTCGAGGCCAGAGTGCTGGATGACAGTAAGAGCTGTTCAACAGTGGAAGATGCTGCCTTGGAGGCTGGTGGTGTCTCCTTGTTTGGAGGTTTTTAAATAGAAGCTGGGGTGCTTTGATTGGTGTTCTTGCATGGCAGGGGTTGGATTGAATGCCCCTTGGGTTCTCTTCTGATTCTATGATCCACCAGAAATTGACCATAGAATTGTGTTGGAGGACCTACGCATGCCTAGAGTATTCTCTCTAGTAATCTCTAGGTCTTCCAGTACAACTTCCAGTAAAAGCTGGCCATGGAGTCATGCTGGAGGACATACAGATTCCTAGGGAGAATGTATTAATCAAATTCGCAAAAGTCAAAACCACAAATATGGAGGGTGACGTGAACTGTACTGTAACTCTTATTAACAAAAGGAACCATCCCCTGGTGAAAGGCAAGAGAATCATCTCTCCTGGGAGCATTGACCCCACTGTACTCTCTCATCCACCCATCTTTTACTGAAAGCACAAAGAGTTATGCCTGCTGGAATTTTGTAAGTCTTTGCATCATTTTCCTTTAGGTCCTTTGTTGCATGCCCCCAAATTTTACCCTTGACTTATTCATGGATCATATCAAAATCCATAATTTTGACCCCAAAATCTGTCCTTGGTTTATACATGAGGTTGACTTTTATTCTAGTGTATATGGCAGACTTGGATCCCATCTCTAAGATATCTCATTATGTACACATATGCAAATACAGGTATTCTGAAATCTTAAAAAATCTGAAATCAAAAACATTTCTGGCCCCAAAGATTTTAGACAAGGGAGGCTCAACTGCATTGCAAACACACACACACACACACACACACACCAAGATTCAATAAATGTACCCTTCCAAAGTTCCACAGTGCTGGACTGAGTCATGCCAGACTCAGGGGGCGCGGGGCACAGAGTTATCAGGAGGTGGAACACATTAATGAATGAATCCAGAAACCTTTGTGAAAAGAAGAATGAAAAGCTCTTAGCAAGCTGCTTTGGATTAGGGATTTCAATCACGGTAGTGTTTGCAAGGCCTTCCCCCTCCCATGGCTCAGATGTTCCAACTGCTGCCGCTTTGCCTCATTCTTTAAGCTGAAGGAACTCTACATTCATAAATATTTTCACAACAGTGGAACACTGCCATAGAATCTCAGAATGGGAAGACACCCCAAGGGCCATCTGGTCAAAGGAGACTCCATCACCTCCTGAGGCAATGCTTTCCACCGTTGATCAGCTTTTAGTATGAGAATGTTCCACCTTGAGCTGGAATCTCTTTTATTGAAGCTTGCATCCATTGCTCTGGGTCCTAGTCTCTGGAGCAGCAGAAAACAAGCTTGCTCCATCCTCAAGATGACATCCCTTCCAATATTTAAACATGATTATCATAGCAAGCAATAGCAAGTGCATTTTTATATCGCTTATCAATGCACTTAAGCACTCCCTAAGTGGTTTACAAAGTGTAAGCCCATTGCTCCTAATAAGCTGGGTACTCATTTTAGCAACCTACAGAAAGATGCCAGGCTGAGTTGACCTTGGAGCACCTGGCTGGTATCGAACTCACAACTTTGCAACTGTGAGTGAGTGGCTGCAGTACTGGCATTTAACCACTGCACCATCATGTCTCCTCTTAACCTTCTCTTCTCCAGGCTAAACATACCCAGCTCCCTAAGTCTCTCCTCATAGGGCTGGTTTCCAAACCTTCCATCATCTTGGTCGCCCTCCTCTGGACACAATCCCCCTTGTCCACATTGTGGTACTTTGTGGTACCCAGAACTGGACACAATATTCCAGATGAGGTCTGATCAAAGCCTCTATCTTTTGCTTTGTTCAGACTTCACCTGGAATACTGTGCCCAGTTCTGGATCCACATTGCAGAATTAATACAATTTGACATAATTTTAACTGCTATGACTCAATGCTGTGGAATTCTGAGATTTGTAGTTTTGTGAGACATTTAGCCTTCTCTGTCAGAGAGCTCTGGTCCTACAACAAACTACAAATCCCAGGATTCCATTGGATGGAGGCCTGGCAGTTAAAGCAGTCTCCGACTGCGTTAATTCTGCAATGTGGATGCAACTAAAATCCTATGTTCTATGCAAAGGTCAACATTATGATGATGATGATGATGATGATGATGATGATGTAAAGAGATCATGTAACACCTTTGAGACTAACTGAAAGAAAGAAGTTGTCAGCAGACTTAAGTCTGTGAATACTCATGCTGCCAAGTTCTACAAGATATATTTACATACTGATTTTACAGACTAATACAGCCATACTTTTAATTTTGTAGGAAAGCCCAACATGTTTCAGTCTTATCATCAATTGGCCTTCTTCCAGACATATTCCAAAAAAAAAAAAAAAAAAAAACAGAAACATGTTTACTATGTATGAAATGTTGGAGACAGCACATAAAGCATAATTTCTTTAAAAAATAATACATAGTAAATGTGCTTCTTATTTTAGAATAGCCCCCGAAGAAGTACCATCTGATTGTTCCCAAGTGAATGAGGTGGGGAGCAATGCATCCCTTCTGGCTTTTTATTTGAACCCTGAGGGAGTTCTCTTGTGAGTTGCTCCTCTTCTGGGATAGAGCTCAGCCTGGCCCTTGGATGGCTCCTTCAAAGTTTGGACTATAACCTAGAGTGGATGCACCACCAACTGGCTTTGGAGCCACCAGTCATCTAATCCACGACACTATATTTTCAGTCCTAAAGTCTGTCTGGGGTATTTGCATCAGCCTATGCTCAGGAAATCCATAACTATGAGCCCTGCCTTTCCTTTGCTCTGTGGTCCCCAGCGGTAGCTGACCAGTGCAGCGGAGGCAGCAACATCTTTACTGAGATCCCAGAGAACAGCCCCTATGGTACCTTGATCTCCCACCTGGCGGCATTTGGTGACCTGGAAGGTGATGCTGTGCACCTGACCTTGAGCGGGATGGATGCTGAGTGGTTCTACCTGGATGGGAAGACAGTGCGGCTGAATGCCTCTGAGGAGAAAGTGCTCGACAGAGAGGTGAGTGGCTCCTCCGCTGCCATTTTGGCTTAATGCAGAAAGGGGAAAGGATGGTGTGTTCAAATGTACGTGTGAAAGGGATCTAGGAGACTTAGCAGGCCACAAACGGAACATGAGCCAACACTGTGATGCAGCAGCTAAAAAAAGCCAATATGGTCCTAGGTTGCATCAACAGATGTGTAGTGTCAAGACTGAGGGAAGTAATAGTGCCACTCTATTCTGCTTTGGTCAGGCCTCACCTGGAATACTGTGTCCAGTTCTGGGCACCACAAGTCAAGAAGGATGTGTCCAGAGGAGGGTGACCAAAATGGTGGAAGGTTTGGAAGCCATCAAGCCCTGTGAGAAGCTGAGAGTGTTTAGCCTGGGGAAGATAAAAGTTGAGAGGTGATATGATAGTTCTGTTTAAGAATTTGAAGGGGTGTCACATTGACAATGGAGCAAGCTTGTTTTCTGCTGCTCCAGAGAATACAACCTACAGGAAAAGAGATTCCACCTCAACATTAGGAGGAACTTCCTGACACTAAAAGCTGTTCAACAGTGGAATGCATTGCCTCAGGAGGTGATGGAGTCTCCTTCTTCAGAGATTTCTAAATAATAAATTATAAATAAAACTTTTATTTATATCCCGCTCTTCTTCTTATCGCCCTCCCTCCATAACTGTCATCCTTCGGCCTGTGAGGGAGTGACCAGGCAGGCCCAGCTCTATCAGGGCTAGCCTGAAGAAGAGCCCTCCCTCCAGTCCATCTGCCTTGGTCCAGGCCTCAGAGGGAGAGAAGAACCACTGGACCTCATCCCCTTTCCCTCCACCATTCCCTTCTCCTTTTGGTTTGTGTCTTTTAGATTGTAAGCCTGAGGGCAGAGGACCGTCTTATTAAAAATAATAATTGTAAGCCACTCTGAGAGCCTTTAGGGCTGAAGGGCGGGGTATAAAAATCATAAATAAATAAATAAATAAATAAATAAATACTTTAGGAAGACAATCAGAGCGGCTCACACTAAAACGTCCACATACAATATAATACATATTATTATTATTATTATTATTATTATTATTATTATTATTAATATAGCGCTGTAGATTTGCACAGAATTGGGGGCATACTTATCAAATTTGCAGATGACACCAAATTAGGAGGAATAACTAATACTCCAGAGGACAGGATCAAAATTCAAAATGACATGAATAGACTAGAAAGCTGGGCCAAAGCTAACAAAATGAAATTCAACAGGGAGAAATGTAAGGGTAGAAAAATGAAATGCACAGATATAGGAAGGGTGACACTTGGCTGAATGAGACTACATGTGAAAGGGATCGAGGAGTCCAAGTAAACCACAAGTTGAACATGAGTCAACAGTGTGATGCGGCAGCTAACAAGGCCAATGTGATTTTAGGCTGTATCAATAGAAGTATAGTGTCTAGATCAAGGGAGGCAATAGTGCCACTATATTCTGCTCCGGTCAGGCCCCACCTGGAATATTGTGTCCAGTTCTGGGCACCACAATTCAAAAAGGACATTGAGAAACTGGAGCCATGTGTCCAAAGGAGGGCGACTAAAATGGTGAAGGGTCTGAAAACCATGCCCTATGAGGAATGACTCAGGGAGCTGGGGATGTTTAGCCTGGAAAAAGAAGGTTAAGAGGTGATATGATAGCCCTGTTTAAATACTTGAAAGGATGTCATATTGAGGAGGGAGCAAGCTTGTTTTCTGCTGCTCCAGAGACTAGGAAATAGAACGGATGCAAGCTTCAGGAAAAGAGATTCCACCTCAACATTAGGAGGATCTTCCTGACAATAAGGGCTCTTAATAATAATAATAATTTGTTTTATTTATATACCGCTATTCCAAAGATCATAGCGGTGAACAGCAAGTAAGCTAATTAGCAAGTAAGCTAATTTGCCCCCAACAGTCTGGGTACTCATTTTAGCGACCTCAGAAGGATGCAAGCCTGAGTCAAGCTTGGGCCCTTTTGCTGGTCTTGAACTCGCAACCTTGTGGTCTTGAGTAACTGGCTGCAGTACAGGCATTTAACCACTGCGCCACCAGGGCTCCTTAGACAGTGGAACAAACTCCTTCCTCAGAGTTTGGTGGAGTCTCCTTCCTTGGAGGTCTTTAAGCAGAGGCTGGATGGCCATCTGTTGGGGATGCTTTGATTTGGATTTCCTGCATGGCAGAATGGGGTTGGACTGGATGATCCTTGTTGTCTCTTCCAACTCTATGCTTCTCTGATTCTATGGCCTTCATAGAGTTTTGTAAAGCAAGGAATAGTCAGAGATTTGCCACTGCCTTCCTCTCAGTTGTATAGCCTACCGCACCTGGGATTCCCTGTCTTGACCTTGCTTAGCCTCTAAGATAAGATGGGATCTGGTACCTTCAGAGTATTGAGGCGTATGTTGTTATTGTTGTGAATAGCAACCCTAAGATGAACCTATCTGGGTTTTCTGGGACTAAGAGTACATGGGTGACTCACTCAATGGGATTCCATGGCTGAGTGGGAAATTAAACCCTAATCTCTAGTTGTCTGGCACTCAAACTACTACATCACATTGGCTTTCATTTAGAAATATGTGGTAACAGAATGCTGGCATATTTTTAAAAACTGGATTTTAAAAGTCACCCTACAAGCATCCCAGAACCCCATAGTCCCCTATATACCTCTATTTTTCTTTTAGTACTTCTCAAAAGGGCAGCATTGCTTCCTGTAGCCATTTTGAGAGGGACTGCAGAGGAAAATGGACATCAGCTAAAGGCATCCAAAGGGAAGGATATTTCAGAATGCTGTAGGACTCTGACATGAAGGACTTTATTGCACCCGCTTTTTTCAACATCACGGGTACGGGAAGAGGACACTCATGTGCACGTGCGACCACCTCAAAACAGATTTTACCGCACACCAAAGCGTCCTCCAAAAGGCCCCGTTCTGTTCCGTTGCACCAATCTGTCCCCGTTCAGTGCTAATGGGCGCCATTTTTGCCTGACGGAAAAGTTCCATCAGGCAAAAATGGCGCCCATCAGCCCTGAACAGGGATGGCTTGGCACCAGGTGACGGAATGGGGCCTTTTGGAGGACGCTTTGGTGTGCAGTAAAATCCATTTTGGGGTGGTCGCACGTGCACATGAGTGTCCTCTTCCCGTACCCGTAACGTTGAAAAAAGTGGGTGCAATAAAGTCCTAACTTTTCATGAATGTCTATTGTACATTTACTAGGAACCCTTTCCAAGCAGGTCCACTTTGTAGACTGCAGGACCTGACTTTGGTATATCTACAGGGATGTGTGACAATAGATTCACAAGCTGAGCCCATACAAGCCAATTTAGTAGCCTTGGGTTTTGAAAACAGCTTGCACAACCTGTTATCTTCCTAGTTATCTACTTTATATAATTATTTTTGTGTGTATTTTAAATTTATTTGCATTTTTTTTGGGGGGGCGGGGAGGAATTTTCCCAAGATAGTTTCTCGTTAAAATGCATTAATTGGGGATGATTTTTGTCATTACCTATACAACCTTTCTCTTCAGAAACCTCATTTGTAGTGACCATTCCTCATCCTCTCAATTTTTGTCTCTGCCTCTGCCCAGTGAAGGCCGTGTTCCCACTATGATTTAAAGCGAATTGCTGATAGGGTTATATGACCATCGTTCCCATTTGAAACCAGTTCTGATCCTACTGTAATTGGTTCCAATCGCAATGAAGCCAGACAAACGCAAAAAAACTCGCTTTTTCCTGACACTAGTTCTTTGGGGGTCCTTTTGAAAAGAATCATTTCTGAAACATGTTCAACAAGTGGGAATGACAGATCTGAATCGCATCATTCTGGAGGGCAGTTTTTGGCAGATCTACCCTTCCCCCCCCCCCCCCCAGAGCTGTCTTTGTGTTTCTGGTGTGACCTATGAATGCATGATTTTCTTTTTAAAAAATGAAATTGATAGAAGATTTGATTCATTGATTTTGCAACTACTGACAGCAGCTCATAGTGAGGCAAGTAGTTGCAAAACTGATGAATTGAAGTTCCCAAGCCAGGATGTCTGGGCTGCTGCTTATGTCACTGATGATGCACAGATAATTGACATGCATTTTGAAATGGGGTAATCTAGTGGGACAACAATTGTGCCAAATAAGAAGCGATTGCAAGGGAATAATGAAAAGATCCACTTTCATAGTGGGAATGATGGACGTTTTGGAATCGATTTACCAACAAAGAGTGAAGGCAAATCGCAAACCAGTTTAAATGTAAGTGGGAACGAGCCTGAAAAGTGTCTTGCCACCTCCTGGCATTTCCAGAGACAGACATTTTGTATTTAATTTGGGATTGTTTTTTAAAAACAATTTTTTTAAGTAGCAATTTTTCCTTCCTTTCTGGCTCCTGGTTAACTAAAGCTGCATCTCCATTGCAGAATTAATACTGTTTGATACCTCTTTAACTGCCATGGCTCATTGCTATGGAATTCTGGGATCTGTACTTTTGGGGGCTATTTAGCCTTCTCTGTCAGACAGCTCTGGCACAGCTACATTGGAAGCATGTTCAGGCAGAGACTTTCTAATTCTGCTCTGTTCAAGATCATTTGCACTGATGCTGATAGCAATATTGGTGCCCATGATGCTCAACAGAGCAGTAGAATAAATAGTACATATACTAATAAGTGTTCACTTTGCCTCTCAAAGTTTGGAAGAGAACAGTATGGATGATTTCAGGGGTAACACTTATCTTGCTTTATGTTCTAGGTGCTGGAAACCCCAGTTCTGATGGTGTCTTTCACTTGCACGGAAGATGGATTCTCACCGGTACAAATCATAATTATTTTTTTCTTATCTTTGGTATAATGAGCATTTCACATCCATCATCTCTCAGGCAGTGTCTTCAAATTGCTCCCTTCATCTCTGGTTTTGACCATTCCAGGGTCTTACTTAGTCCTGATTTTATTTTTTACATACACACAAACGCTTAGGAGTTATTCAGATGATGAAAATAATCCCGGTAGAATGTGGGTTGAATCTTTGTTGTTCTCAGGCATTTCAAATGCACCCAAGTAAGCTTTATTGGGGGAGGCCTACTAGTAAATCTACTTAACCCAGGATAATTGATCTCGAGATTTCCCCCCAAATTTTCCTAAAAGCTTCATATTGTCAGCTGTGTGAATAACCAATGCAAATAGACCCAGGATAAACTAGGACAAAACACATGCCTTGAATGTGTTTCAAATATGTCTGCATCAAAGACTCCATCTTTATTCACAGTGCTGACATGTGTGAGCCACAGAGCTTGCAGAGATGTGCACTGATGTGGTTATGATAAAAAGAAATAGTGTGAACAACAAATTGGGAATGTGTACATGAGATTATTCACACATCTAAAAAAAGGTCTGAATAAACCCCATACACCCACATCCCAATCCAGATCCACCTTCCTCCGTGACTTGTAACATCAGAGAACAACCAGTTGGATTGCTCTCCTGCAGTAAAGGTTTCCCTGTTCCTTTTTCTCCCAGCAAAAAGTACTAAAGTAGGACAAATTTGGGTGACCACCCTGATGGTTCCTTCTTTTTTGCCCTCAGGTTGAGTACAGGATCATAGTCCAAGTGATGAATGAGAACGACAACAAGCCACAGTTTCAGGAAGACACCATTATGAGCCAGAACATCAGTGAGGTGAGCGCACATACCCCCCAATATTTCACATATGAAACCCTGGACAGATATGGCCAAGCAACATCAGAGTGGGGTCAAGATGACAAAAGTTTGCAGGGAGGAAGCAGACACAAGCTAGGAGAGACTGCAACAGTTTGCTTTTAGCTCATTCCAGAGGGAAAGGCAAAATTCTCCCTCCTCTTGCCCTCCTTTGCACCCAGAGTCCCTGATCCTACCTGGGAAACCCTTCATCCCTAACCCAACTCTTCCTCCTTTCTCCTTCCCAGCTGGCTGCCGTGCATTCGGTGGTCTTCAGGACCCAGGCTGCGGATGCTGATGGGGACACCCTCATGTACGTGATTGACAGCGCATCGGTGAGTCCCTGCAGGGGCCACAACACCCTCCATGTCCTCCTCTGGCCCTAACTGCAACACCTCAGACCTAGGAGGAGATGGGTCTGTTTTGCAACTGGTTGCCAGAGAGCCAGTTGCCACCATGAATTGGTGTGAAGGGGAAATATTCATGCACAACTTCTCCCACCATGCAGTGTCTATCTTTTTGTTCAGACCCAACAGTTCCCCAGCTGCATCTACACTGCAGAATTAATGCAGTTGGACCCTGCTTAAACTGCTGTGGCTCCATGGTATGGAACTCTGAGATTTGTAGTTTTGTGAGAGCTTTAGCTTTCTCTGCCAGAGCAATCTAGTGTCACAACAAACTACAAACCCCAGGATTCCATAGCCCTGAGCCATAACAGTTAAAGCAGTATCAAATTAAATTAATTCTACAGTGTGGCAGCAGCGTCTATTATTTAGGGTCACCAAACAGAAAACAAGTGGGTAGAAAAGTGAATTTCACTAGCAGCATATTGCCCAACCATGTAACAAGTAACACCTGCTGAAATTCCTTTTTCTACACAACCATTAAAGGTTCAAGAGCCCTGTCCAGTTTTCACCCTGGCAACCCATTATGTCTATACAAGTTCCCTTGGGACCAGAAATGTTTTGGATATCATATTTTTATCAGGGTTTGAAACACTTGCATATCTCACAGGATCTCCAAGGGATCCAAGTCTAAACATGAAAGTCATTTATATTTTGTATACACTTTATACATATAGCCTGAATTTTATACTCAAAGAGTTGAGTAATTTTATACACAATAGCTTTAATAATGCACAATCTGGCAATTTATCCTTTTCAATTAGATTTAATCGCATACATGGTAACAGCGGCTAGAGTGGTATTTGCAAGATATTGGGAAAAGGCTGTATCACATTAATATCACATGAATAAAAGGTGCATATATATGGTCTTTTTGACTTGCCCATCCCTGCAAGAAAATCTCAGGGCTGAGTGCCTGGTTTGTCCAATTTTATTCTCAAAACAACCCTGTGAGGCAGGTCAGTGGCTGAGAGATGGTGACTGGCTCCAATAAGTCTGATGGCTACGTGAGGATCTGAACTTCTGAACCAGTCATGATACTGATGTCTCTAACCATCTCCTCCCACTGGAAAGGAAAGGAATGGAAGGAAGAGAGCCACGATTTTGTGGACTGCGCCATGGCTGGCGCTACAAATGGGCAAGTGCGTACACAACCGGTTGCGCTCCCCCGCTGATTCCCTTCGCTCTTCTCCAATGAGCGCTGTCCTGAGCAGGCCTGGCATGTGGGCGTGCGATTAGCCAGGGGAACAAGGACAGCGAGACACTGCTGTGGGCGTGGATTATGGGCATACATGTGCAGAGCAAGATGCGGGGGGATTTGCAGGTCAAGAGGTGATGAGGCGAGCAGCACCTTTGGGAGAAGGAAGGGCAGGGAAGGACCCAGCGGGCTGCTACCACCTGTCCTTCAGTGTAGGCTCCTAATGTACCACATTGTGTTATCTCTACCTGGCATCTGTCTGCTCCTTCTGTTTTAACATCCAGGCTGATGCCAGATACTTCCGAATTGACCTGCCCAACAGCGGCAAGATAGTGTTGGCCAGAGCATTGGATTTTGAGACCAAGAGGCATCTGGAATTCGTGGTTCATGCTGTGGTAAGACATGTGACTTGGACCATCATGGGGTGGGAGTCCACATGGGTTTTATCCAGAGTTGGAAAAGTTACTTTTTTGAAGTACAACCAAAGGTACTATTTTGTTGTTATTGTTGTTGTTAGCAGCCTTCAAGTTGACCTCGACTCATAGCAACCCTGTGAATGAAACATATCTAAGCCCCCACTTGCTCTGCCTCTTTGCTCAGGTCTTGTAGACTCAGGCCTATGGTCTCCCTCACTGAGTCTATCCATTTAGGCCTGTGGTCTTCATCTCCTCTTACTTCCCTCCACCTTCCCAGCACCATTGTCTCTTCTAATAAGTCATCACTTCTCATGATGTGGCCAAAGTATGACAGCTTCAATTTCATCCTCTTGTCCTCTAGGGATAGTTAAAACTTGATTTGTTCCAGAACTCATTTATGTCTCTTATTGGTCCTCCATGGTATTCTCAGCACTCTTCTCCAGCACCACATCTCCAATGAGTTTATCTTCTCCATATCTGCTTTCTTCATGGTCCAGCTCTCACTGATGGGAAGGGCAGCTATGAAAGAACTAGAGAAGATCCTAATGTGTAAAGATATACAGCTGAACACTAAAGCTTTGTTCCAGAACTCATTTATTATGGCTGTACATGTGCCAAATTGTCCAAGCCATTATATTCCCCACCACCATGTACTTGCTGGTGAGGAATATAATGGCTTGGACAATCCTAACTTTAGTGTTCAGCTGTATAGCTTTACACATTAGGATCTTCTCTAGTTCTTTCATAGCTGTCCTTCCCATTCCCAGTCTTCTTCTAATTCCTTGACTGCAGTCCCCATTCTGATCGCTGTTTGATCCAAAGTATGAGACATGTTTAACTATTTCAATTTCCTCAATGTCTGGGTTGAAAGGCACTATTCGTCAGATACAAATGCGAGTTACCTGCCTTGTGCGATGAGGTTCTCAGTTTGGCATTATCACTTTGGTTAGAGTTTCTTTAAACTTTCTTCTTCTAAAAAAAGAAGAGACTCTCATTCTGTGCTCCATCACTGAGTAATTTCTATGGTAAAGAGTCCATACCTTGTGGGATTAGCTGTTTTCTTTAAAAGGGAGAAAACAAAATAGCTGTTCAGGTAAATTCTCCAGCTTAGAAGTTCACCATGATGGTAACTATCTACTTGAAATTCATTGGATTGCTAATTAAGTTAGATATTTTCTAATGAAAAGAAGCAATTTAATAAGATTTTTTTTTTAAAAAAAAAAATTAAAATGATTGCCTTATGTTGGGATTTGTATGCTAATTTTATTCCAGAATTATGTTGTTACTGGTAAATGTATATATCAGTTGAAAGACCAGGCAAAAAAGGCATTTTTTTTTACATTTCCCAGCTGGTTCTTAACCCAAAGCTTCATTCTCTTGGATTTTTATAAAACCAAGACTTGCCCTTTTCTTTCTTTTTCTTTTCGACCAAAAGCTTCCTAGAACTACAGACAGATTGCAGCCATTGGCCATGATGGCTGGTGGATGCTGGGAACTGCAATCTGCAATTAAGGGGCAATACAGACTGGCACTTTGTCCGCATGCTGCATGCCCTAACCCCGCCCCCAGGCACCATTTTGGCATGCGCCAATCCACATGGCACACACCATGACAATGCTCCTCTGGAGCTGCATCCACATGATGCAGCACCGAAGGGCTGTCATAAAGCTGCACCACCATGGCTATGGCACCCTTGGAGAGTGCAAAAAGAAGCTGCTTTTCGTGGCTCCTTTTTGCACTCTCCAGAGGCTGGATCAGGGCCACAGCATGGGGTTGTTGTGGCCCCAATCCAACCAGGAAAGGGGCGACTGCATGCCGACCGTCTGTACAGCCCCTAACTTTTGCTCTCGTTGGCTGTGGGAAAAGGGAAGAGAGGCAAAGTGACAGGTATGGGATTGGTCATATGAAGGGGCAGAAGAAAAGCAGTAGAAGGGTCTGGAAGACATGGCTTATAAAACTGCTTATCTTCTTTGGAATTTATCAAATGGGAGGAATTTCTCTTAAATTCGAATGAAAAGAAAGTGGGGCCAGAACACATTCACTTAAAATTGCTAGTTTAGCGCAATTACGTGAATACGCATTGCGTTTGAGCTGGCTCCCCATTGCCCGAAAATAGCATGCCATTGCCTGAATTTGCATGTGGCAGTCTATCACGCAGTAATGTGAAACCACATGATTGCGTTCAGACTGACTTCTCATTGCCCGAATTTGCATATAATGGGTTATCACGCAATAACGTTAAACCCCATGATTGCATTCAGATTGCCCTTGGATTATAGTTCCAGTTTCCCTTGTCTGATAAACTTCTAAGTCATACATCTGGATCAGGTAGTCCAGTGGAATCTGCTATCTGTTGACACTTCTCCAAGAACCACTCTGTTCCGCTATAATAGTGTAGTAGGTTGAGTTGGTGAGAGGACTGACGGGGGATCCCTGATGATATCTCAACCTTACAAAATGGGGTGCAAATTTTGAAGCAGAATCTGAAGTTAGATCTCCAACCCTGAGTGGCTTAAGCTCCATGCTGTGGAAATCATAAGAGGCTGGTCTCTGCAGCCAGATGCCTGTTGGAGCCCTGGGCTACTTGTTGCATTTTATTCCCAGGGGTCACACAGAAATGGTAAGGGAAGGCTGGCACAGGTCCTCTGGCTTATTAAGGTAATGTCTTGATGTTACTTCATTGTCATAGCAGGTGGCAGGACAGGAAGGAAAAGGGCTGAGAAGGAGGGGAATGGTTGGGTTTGTAGTCTGCCACATCTGGAAAGCACTGGATTGTGAAGTGGAGGCTGGAGTACAAAGAGGAAGATGCAGTCCATAAAAGAGAAAATGAAGTGGGAGAAAACCCCACTTGGGTTGAGAATGGAAAGAGTCAGATATTTTGGTTAAGAATTGTTGTTGTTAAATGCCTTCAAGTTGACTCCAACCTACAGGAACCCTATGAATAAGAGACCTCCAAGTCCCCATATCCTCACCTGACCTGCTCAGGTCTCTCCGGCTCATGGCCATGGCTTGTTTGATAGACTCTATCCATCTGGAATACAGTCTTCCTCTTTTCCTACTGCTCTCAACTTTATCAAGCATTATTATCTTTTTTTAGTGAGTCTTCTCATGATATGGTTAAATTACACCAACCTCAATTTAGTGATTTTTGCTTTCAGGGAGAGTTTGGACCTTATTTGCTCTAGAATCCATTTATTTGTCTTGTTAGTGGTCCACGGTATTATTGATTCTCTAGCACCACATTTCAAAAGCATTGATTTTTATCCTATCAGCTTTTTTCATTGGCCAGCTCTCATGACCATACATAGAAATTATTAATGCAGTAGATTGAGCCATCCTAATTTTGGTATTTAATGATATATCTTTACACGTCAGGATCTTGCCCAGTTCCTTCATAGCTGACCTTCCAAGTCCTAGTCTTCTTCTGATTTCTTGATAGAAGTTACTGTTTGATGATTGAGGCCAAGTATGGTAAATCTTTGACTATTTAGATCTCTTCGTCACCTGCTTTAAAACTGTGTAAATTGTCTGAGCTCATAAATTTTGTTTTCTTGATGTTCGGCTGTAAGCCTGCCTTTGCACTTTCTGCCTTGACCTTCTTCAGTAATCTTTCCATGTCTGTGAATTTTCCTGCTTGCATTATGGTGTCTTCCACATATCTGAGATTGCTATTCTTCCTTCCTCCAATGTTCCCGCCTCCCTCCTCTGAGTACAATACAGTACCCTTAATGCTTGTGTAGAAGAGAGAAATTCAGCAGGTGCTGCCTTTCATGCAAGCTCTCCTGTCCCTCCCCCTCTTTCCTTTGCCAGTTGGCATCTATTTTGAGGCACCCCCCTTCCCCTCCCTCATTAGCCACCGCCTGGGCCTCCCTAAGCCCTCTTCCCCCGGCTAATTGGGGGCGACGTGATCTCGTCAGCTCCTTTTTCAGCCTTAATGGCTTAAATCCCCCTTTTTAATTTTCCTAAGAGGGCTAATGTAAGCAGCCACACCTTGAGAAGTGCGGGCATTCTTTGCTCCTACCCCACAGTCCGCCCATCCAGGCCTGATCTAGGAAACATTTGCAGGGCCAACGGACCCCTAAATCCTCCTCCTGTTCACCTTTCCCCTCTTTCCAAACTGTACACCTCTCGTTGGCTTTGTCTAGTCGTTCTGTGCCAGACACACCTGACCTGCATGAGGGACCTGGGCCTCCCTCCAGATGGCAGGGTGCCCAGGTCTACCTGCTTAGCGAGAGGCCCATAATGCCTCTGCTCACACTTCTCCTGTCTTTGTCCCACTTGCCTGTATGTTTCTGAGCCGGACACCCTTCAGGTATGCCCTGCGGGAGACTCCCAGTCCACGTGACCCAGGAGGCAAACTCCAGCTAGTAAGCATCCTGGGCCCTGGGGTGTACATCTATGGCTCCAAATAGCCCCAGAGCACAACTGAATGAGCCAGCATCAGTTACGCAGGATTGGTTGTACATTGCCCTGTGCCATGTTTGTCACTGAGCCACAGGATCCTCACTAGAAATGTAAACCTTTTGGGTGTGTTGTTTCCACAACTGGGAACAACATAATTTCCCTACTGGCTGGGAGGTGTCATCCAAAGGTATACTTTTTACAAGCTCTAACCCAGTCAGAAAATCACAGAATGGGGCCACAGGGGCCTATTCTACCATGCAGGAATGCACAACTAAAGCACTCCTGAAAGATGATTGTGCAACCTCTGTTTAAAGCCCTCCAAAGAAGGAGAGTCCACCATCCTCCATGGCAGTCTATTCCAGTCAAACAGCTCTTACAGTCAAGAAGTCCTTCTTAATCTTTAGATGGACTCTTCTTTTTTGTAATTTTGATCCTTTGATTTATGTCTTGGGACATCATCACAGGAGGCTGGAAAAGCAGAATTTTAACAGGATGGAAACATTTTTGGCTAGTACTTACCACACAACAGTGCGTCCTTGCTGCCGTAGCCCTTGCCTTCCATTAATTACAGTGATGCATCTTTTCACTGACAGGCAAAACCTGTCAATAGACTCTCAATCTAACTGCCATTCCATTGCTGCCTCTGTGCAATAGGTCCCTTCTGCTGCAGTTCTGCTTCTCAGGCAGCCACATGGTGTGAATGGGCATGTTTCTGCTGCTTTTTCCTCCTCACAGCCATCATGGCCACCAACACCTTCCTGAAAATGGCTGCTGTGCACACATTCACATAGATGCTGGCTTCAGGAGGAGGTTGGCATCTAAGATTGCTGGTTCCCCTGCTTCTTCCCAGAGATTGCATTTGGTAGGACAGAGGATCGATCATGCAACCATGGATCTCCAAAGCGCTATCATGGGGGGAAATGTGATAAATAAATAATAAATAAATAAAATTTTTATTTATATGCCGCCCTTCCTCCGATCAGGGCGGCTTACAACAGGTTAAAAATACAATCAATAAAATACACATTAAAACAAACCAACAGTAAAAAGCCCCATAGCCCAACCTCTTGGCCACGAAAGAGGAGGGAGGCCCACAGGATATTTATTCGGGGAATGCCTGTTGGAATAGGAAGGTTTTAAGGTCCTTCCTAAATTGGGCCAGGGTAGTAGACGAGCGGAGCTCTGTGGGCAGCGCATTCCAAAGGGCTGGGGCAGCGGTGGAAAACGTCCTCCGAGAAGTGGAGACTAACCTAGCCCCAGGCACCTTCAGTAGCTGCTGCCCAGACGTTCTGAGGGTGCGAGGCGGAATGTACGGGGAGAGGCGGTCCTTTAGGTATCCTTTGCCCAAGCCATTTAGGGCTTTATAGGTAATTACCAACACCTTATATTGAGCTCGGAAGCGAATGGGCAGCCAATGGAGATCTTTTAAAACCGGTGTTATATGGCTGGTCCTGGGGGCACCAGTGACCAGCCTGGCTGCCATGTTCTGCACCATTTGCAGCTTCCGAGTTTGGTATAAGGGTTGCCCCATGTAGAGTACATTGCAGAAATCCAGTCTCGAAGTTACCAGAGCATGTACAACAGTTTCTAGGTCCCTCTGGGCCAGGTATCAGCCGAAGCTGATAACAGGTGTTCTTGACCGTCGCATTCACCTGAGCAGTCAGGTGAAGCGACGAGTCAAGAAGCACCCCCAGACTGCGCACGGAGTCCTTCACAGGGAGCGTGACCCCGTTCAGGACAGGTGGAATCACCGCCATTCCTGGACCAGGGGAACCTATCACTAGTACCTCCGTTTTCTCTGGATTCAGCTTGAGTCGGTTTTCCCTCATCCAGCCCATTACTGACTCTAGACAGGCCACGAGAGGAGAGACGCCATCCCCAGTCACTGCATCAGTCGGAGACATAGAGAAGACTATTTGGGTGTCATCAGCGTACTGATAACCCCGCGCCCCATGTCTCCGGATGATCTCTCCCAGCGGTTTCATGTAAATGTTAAATAGCATGGGAGACAGAATGGCCCCTTGAGGGACCCCAGTTTTAAGGGGCCTCTCGTCGGAGCACACGTCTCCCAGCTGCACCATCTGGGACCTCCCCGAGAGGTAGGACCGGAACCATAAGAAATTATGCTAAATCAGTATGCTTCTGTTCTTAAACTAGCCTATCTGTGGCAGGACAGTAGGCTGGTGTGATGAAGTCCTAAGTCTCTGGAGCAGCAGAAAACAATCTCACTCCATCTTCTCCATGACATCCCTTCAGATGCTTAAAGATCATATCATCTCTCAGTCTTCACTTCTCCAAGATAAACATACCCAGTTCCCCTTGTTGTTCCTCATAAGTCTTGTTTTCCAAAACTTTGATAATCTTGGTTGCATTTCTCTGAACATGTTTCAGCTTGTTTGATACCCTTCTTGATTTGTGGTGCAGTGAACTGGACACAAGATTCCAGCTGAGGTTTGACTAAAGGAATATAGACTGGGACTACTACTGCTAAATTTGATCTAAATCAGCGATTCCCAAATTTGGCCCTCCAGATAGTTTGGACTTCAACTCCCAGTACAGTCACGGATTAGAATCATAGAGTTTGAAGAGACCCCAAGGGCCATCCAGTCTGACCCCATTCTGCCATGCAGTAACACACAATCCAAGCACCCACGACAGATGCCCATCCAGCCTCTGTTGAAAAAAAGCCTCCAAAGAAGGAGACTCCACTGCTCTCCAAGGCGTCTTCCACTGTTGAACAGCTCTTATTGTCATGAAGTTCCTCCTAATGTTTAGGTGGAATCTCTTTTCCTGTAGCTTGCATCCATTGCTCCGTGTCCTATTCTCTGGAGCAGCAGTAAACAAACTTGTTTCCTCCTCAATATGACACCCCTTCAAATCCTTAAACAAGGTATCATATCACCCCTTAGCCATCTCTTCTCCAGGCTAAACATATACAGCTCCCTAAGTCTCTCCTCATAAGACACGGTTTCCAGAGCCCTCACCATTCTAGGAGATGGAGTCTCAAACAGCTGGAAGACCAACATTTATGAACCACTGATCTAGACACTGTGGTCCTATTGATGCTGCACAGAATTGCACTGGCTTTTTTGGTTGCCACTTTACAGTCACATGTAGTAACAAGAGGTGAAGGCTCTAGAGACATCTAGTGGCCCGTTTTAAGAACTGGAAGCTAAACTAGTTACAGTGCTCCCTCGGGTTACGAAATTAATTCGTTCCGCCGCCGCTTTCGTAACCCAAAAAGCATTCGCAAGCCGAAATGCCATAGGCGCTAATGGGGAAAAGCCGCGATTTCGTGTGAAATAGCGCCGAAAAGCACCAAAAATTTTTTCGTAACCCGAAAAAACCTTCGTAACCCGGAACAGTTATTTCCTATGGGATTTTTTCGTATCCCGGAAATTTCGTAACGTGGGTATTTCATATCCCGAGGTACCACTGTAGTTCTATGACTCCAGATGAATTAGAGCTGATCTTAACACACAGATGCATTTATACTAAAATTCTATGGCACACAAAGGCACTTTCCCTGAAAGAGAAAGGAGGATCCCTCTTGCCCTGACACTTTGAAAACCTGGTCAAACTGCAACTGATTCTGCAGCATCATGGTGCCCTGTGGACAGAGTCTGGGCGTGTGTCATCTGGATGCGATGCCCCGACTCCACCCTCAGGCCAGCCAAAGTGCCAGTCTGAAGAGTCCCTAAATCTCTCACAAAACTAGCCATGGCAGTCAAAGTAATGTCAAACTGCATTAATTTGGCAGTATTATAAATGCAGCCTCAATTTTCTCTGGTGGTGCCCTTATCCTGCCTTCCAGGAGGTGGTGATCTTAGCTCAGCCAATTAATTCTCGTCACCAATTCTCATGTTGTTGTTGTTTTTGTTTTTAAAAATCCATTTTAAACACAGGCCTGTGATGAAAAAACAGATTTTTTAAAGATTTGGATTTAGAATGCCAAATTCTCATAAAACTAGCATACATTTAAAAAGAAAGGTTTTTACGGCCCTCTATTTTGCAGGTCTGTTGTTACTGTTATTTAAGTTTTTTTTAAGTTGTTTAGTTATTAAATTGTTTAAGTATATCAAGTTGTGTTCATCTCCAAAACATAAACCAGCCAGAATCCTGTTGGCGACATGCACAGCAGAATGTTCTATTTTTTAAATGGTTGTTGTATGCGGAGGTATCCAGCAGTTAAACCCCTGGCCACTCAGCCTACCTGTCTACCATGACAATGAAAATGGAATAATAGTGCTATAACTGTGTGGTGTGTATGGGCTCAGGGACATGGCTGCCATTAGATGGAGAGAGTATTGATTCTGGACCTCCACTCAATGGAAATCTCCTGATGTCAGGCCCAGCCTGGCAGAAGACTCAGGGGAGGACTCTGAGGCTGAACTGAAGCCTCACCCTGAACCTGAGCCTGGCCCTAGCTCTGCCCTGAGAGCTCCAGCAATGGCTGTGGCTTTAGAAGACATCCAGGAACCAAACCTCCAGCAGCAGGACCTTCTAGTACTATGGACATGGAGGAGGAAAATGGCATACCTACCTGAAAGAGTGTGCCTGTGCTGCTTGAGGAGGCTTTATGAAACACCAGCTTATCAAGACCACCTGCACCAATGAGAGCTGATACTAAAAGGCTGAGAAGGATGTCAGGGCTTTCATCAGAAGCTGAGTTCTCTGGAGAAAGCACCTTGTGTCCTGACTTGGTATTGATTTCTTGTCAATTTCCTGTCCTTTGGAATATGGATTGACCTGACCATGCTCTTGGCTTGACCCTTTCTTTTGCATCCTGCCTGACTTTGTTACTGGACCCTGTCTTGTTTGTAAGTCTGCACTTTGAGGCTTGCTTGACCTTTACAAGCTGGTGGATTTGGACTTACTATCCACTACTTGGCTGCTTTCCTGGACACCTGACACCCCCAGCTTCACCCTCAGTCCAAGGTGGATATTACCAAACTTCACATCCTCTTTGGGGCCAAACAAGTCTTTTACAGCAACTGGTTGCACCTCCAGAGCAAACATGAATTCAGGCTCTTCTGGAATCCTAGAGAAACATGCCTTCAGTTTGAAAATGAACCCAGCGAGTTGAGCGGGGAAGGATTTATGTGCCCCTGACTAATGCTTTTTTCCCTTCTGCAACAGGAAATGAACACCAAGGAGAGATACAACTCCTCAGCCAAGATCCAGGTCAACGTCATGGATGGAGATGACCAGTACCCACAGTTCCTCCCATGCAACTTCTTATCACATGATGGAGTCAGTGTTTGCATCAGTCCCATCTACAGCACAAACATCACAGAAGGGGAAATCAAGGTGAGGCTGGGCAGTTGGGGATAATGGACTTTAAGACAGAGATGGGAAAAGTTACTGGAGGGGGGGGGGATGACAACTGCCATAATCCCAGATGGCCCATGGCTGGGGGGTTCTGGGAGCAGTACAGTCAGCCCTTCACATTTGTGGCTTTGCCTTTTGTAGATCTAATTATTTGCAGATTTGATTGATATGTTCTCTCTAGGAATTTCTAGGTCCTCCAGTGCAACTCCGCTGGAAATTGAGCATAGAGTTGTGCTGGAGGATTTAGAGGTTACTAGAGAGAACACCAAGGCATTTGTAGGTCCTCCAGTGTGATTCTATGGTCAACTTCTGTCAGATGTTGACCATAGTCTTGTGCTGGAGGACCTAGATATTCCTAGAGAGGTGTTCTATCAGGTAAAAACACAGTAGTTTTTTATTTGCGGGTTTTCCACTTTCACTGGGGTCCTGTGACCCTAACCCCAGCAAATGTGGAGGGCCCACTGTACTCCAAAAGTTACTTCATTGGATGACTACTCCAAGAACACTCCCAATGTGTGGTTAGTGATCATGATGATTAGAGGGATTCTGGGAGTTGTACAGTGCGCCCACGTTGTACACAGCTTTGAGCATATGTGCATAGCCACACGGGAGAATGTGGGGCACAAGGGGCGGCACGTCCCATTTGGATGAATGGGGTGCGTGCCCCCACACCACCCCATGCACAAGCCCATTCACTTGAATGGGGCTTGATCATGCAGTCCAGAACGGATCCCCCGTGTAAGCCAAGGGCACACTGTAATCCAAAAAAGGCAATTTTTCAGACCTTTGCTTTAGAATGAATGCAGTGTCTGCAATGGAGCCTTGGACCCAGAATGAAAGTTGACACTTCAGTTTGGCAGAATGGGTCCTCAGGGCCACTATTATAAGTTGGCATACTTGGGTCATTGCCAGGACCCTAGAAGGGGACACTGTTTATGCCTCCCCTGAGCCCTTCTTTGTAACCCTCCACATACTAGCATTTTGAGAAGTTCCATGCCCACACTCTAGTGCTGATCTAGAACCTGGATTCTAGGCCATTGCAGTCCTGAAGAAGAAATCATAGACTCATAGAATCTTAAGAGTTGGAAGGGATGATACAGGTCATCTCGCCCAACCCATCATATACATCTAAAGTGATCCTGAAAGAATGCCACCCAAACACTGTTTAGAGACCTTCAAAGAAGGAGAGTCTACCCCCTTCGGAGGCAGTCCATCCCACTCTTGAACAGCTGAACAGCTCTCACTGTCAAGAAAGAAGTTCTTTCTACTGTTTAGGTGGAATCTCTTTTTTTGTCATGTGGATTCACTGGTTCATGTTCTAGACTCTGGAGCAGCAGAAAACACAAAAATTGAAGTAACTTCTGCTAAAAGTATGCAAGCCAGAGAAGGGCTGGCTGCTCAGAGGCTGTGTTCAGACTTCAGTTCATACATATAGTTGGCCTTCCGTATCTGCAACCATCCATGGCTTAAAAATATTTGGGCTGTAGTCCAGAGAAATGGCTGTTTTCACAAAAACTTCTGCTGAACTAATTTGCTTGGACTAGAAATGCCACCACCCTCCCTTTTAATTCCTCTCTTCTTTTTATCCAGAAAAGAATGCATCTTGCTTTCCTCTTTTTTCAGGCCAAAGCATCTTCCAGAATGTGTCTCTTTAGACAGATAGACAAGAAACCATTTCTATACAAAAAACAAAACCGAAAAAAAAACCCCACACTCACACAGAGGCATAGTCATGTACACACATCGGCATATGCCTTTTCTGACCCAATGTGTGTCTCTTGCAGACAGAACCCCTCCACTTCCTGCCTGGCGCCATCCATGCAGAGGATGGAGACAGCGACTTGAAGGTGGCCATTGTCTATGCCATTCTTGCAGGTACCAGAGGGCTTGAGGTTGGGGCAGGGGTCACTGGGCATGGGGCAGTCAGTGGGTAACTCTTGTACTGCTACAGAAGGAACAGAGATGTGTTTGCTTGACAAGAGTACTGCAGCACTTACACGCACTATGCCAAAGAAGCGGCAAAAAGCTGTGGCTGCAGCAGCTAAGGCATCCTTTCTACAGCGCAAAAAGGCACCGCTTTTTGAGACTCCTTTTTGCACCATGGAAATGCCAGTTCAGGGCCACAGCATGTAGTTGCTGTGACTCTGATCCAGTAACAAAAGAGGCGGCTATAGGCTGCCCCTTAGCGGTGGTCTGTTCAGCCCCTTAGATTTTTGTGAGTTTTTCAGACTATGTGGTTATATTCCAGAAGAATTTATTCCTGATGTTTCTCTTGCATCTGTGGCTGGCATCTTCAGAGATTTCTGCGATGTGCCAGCCACGGATGCAGGTGAAATGTCAGGAATAAACTTTTCCAGAACACAGTCACATAGCCCGAAAACTCACAAAAAACTATGGATGCCGGCCGTGAAAGCCTTCGACTTCTTTTTGCTTTTAGAAAAATGGATAGGTTTGAACTTTATTGGAAAATTCATTCAGGCGCCAGGCTTGGACATCTAATCATCCTCAGTTTTTTGCAACCCAGCTAGGAAACAAGGCAGGTGTGTCAGTGTGTGTGTGTGTGTGTGTGTGTGAGAGAGAGAGAGAGAGAGAGAGAGAGAGAATTTCAAAGAACTGTTACTTACTTAGCTTGCCTGGGTAAGTGGTCACACATGTGCCAATGCCTGATGTCAGCCAAGACTCATTGTCTGGAAGGCTACCATGGCCCTGAAGTGAGTCTGTTTGCACTTCATCTGATAGAAGAGCTGGCTACTAGCTTCTCATTATAGCATCCCTATATATTGGGGTCTCCCCCCCCCCTCCGAAATGACAGCTCCCCATTTCCTTCCCATTGTTCCTCCTTTTCCCAGGATGCACAGATGCATCCAGCAAAGCCTTGGCACCATGTCCATGACATGACAATCCAATTGCCTGGTCCAATGGCTGTGAAGGCAATAATTGAGTAACTGGATGGAAAATACAGATGGGATGGGGAAGGAGAAAGAAGGCAATGGGAGGGAGATGAGCAGTTTATCCTAGTCTGGGATTACAAATGGCAGGGGGTCCTCAGGAGCGCGGGGACTACAAGAGATTACTGTGAATGGACTGGGATTTTTCTCTGCCCTCATTCCTAGGCTCCTGACTATGCCTATACAGATTCTTTGCTAGGGATGGAGAACATATTTGTACAGGAAGCCCCTCCTTATTCAGGGGATTAGGGACTGGAAAACTGTCCAAAAATATAACAGGTTGAAGACCAAAACCCAGTCCTGTTTATCTTGAAAATACAAGACTGAACACTGTTGTTGTCAACTGTCTTTGAATCAGCCCTGACTCATGGTGACCCTCTGGATGAGACACCTCCAAGACCCTCTGTCCTCCACTGCTCTGCTCAGGTCCTACAAATTCATACCTGTGACCTCTTTAATAGGCTCCATCTATCTAGCATGCAATCTTCCTCTCTTTCTACATCCTCCCATCTTTCCTAGCATTATTGTCTTTTCCAGTGATTTGTGCCTTCTCATGATGTGTCCAAAGTATGACAGTCAGTTTCATCATCTTGGCTTCCAAGGAAATTTCAGGCTTGCTTTGTTCCAGGACCCATTTGTTTGTCTTTTTGGCCATCAACAATATCCTTAGCACTCTTCACCAGCACCACATCTCAAATGCATTGATTTTCTTCCTATTGGCTTTCTTCACTGTCCACCTCTCACATCCATACATGGTGATAGAAAATACAATGGCATGGATGGGCCTGCCTTTGATATATACTGTTAAACATTCTAACACTTTGCATGGCTTTTTTCCCTTCCTAGGGACAGATCACGGCCACTTCCACATGGACAACCTCACAGGAGCCATCACCATGTTGCGGCCAGTGGAGAGCAGGAGCCCTACCCCTGTCTACAGCCTCAGCATCATGGTAGGCTCTGCCTTTGGGAGATAAGAATGGAACGAGAGATGAGAAGAGGTTCAGACTTCCCAGTGCTGGCAAAAGGCCCTAAAGGCTCTGCACTGCCCTTCAGACCTATAGTAGGGAACTCCAAGCTCCATTTCCCAGATCCCCTTGCCTCTAAGTTGTTTTACAGTATGACCCCATATCTGTGGGTCTGATAACCACAGTTTCACTGACCCTCATCCAGAACCTCCCCCTCAGGCATTTTTTAAAAAGCTTTTAAAAATGAATAAATAGTTGAATAATAATAATAATAATATTTATTTATTTATTTATTTATTTATAGCCCGCCCAATCACGAAGAATCCGGCCAGGTTACAACATTAATAAAATTACCTAATAATAACAATAAAATGAAAAATAACATAGCAATTCACAATAACGATAAATAGCAAGAGTAATGCAAATGAATAACAATAGCAATAAAAACTGCATAACAATTAACAAAGCAAATCAATGCAACTTAAAATTAATCCCCAGAATACAGGACAAAATAACAATAACATGGCAAAATAACAATAACAAAATAACATAGCAAATCACAATAGCATCCATAACAGACAATCAACAGAAATAACCAAAAATGCATAGCAAGTAGCATAGCAATTTACAAAAGTACAAATGTATCCCCTTTTCAACCCTCCATTCTAAGCCTAAGGTAGAACAATGTAAACAATATACAATCTTGAACATTTGGGAGCATGGAGAGCGTGTCTCCTTTCTATTGTCTACAAGTTATAAATAAAACAAACTGCCAACGACAAAAAGGACAACTAACAAAACAAGATGATGATTTTTTAAAAATGACTTCCAACTATCTTTTCTGCCGATACAGTACATTACAAGATCCACTCCTTTTTACTCCCCCTGTTAATGATCTTTCATCTGTATATCTAATTCATGTTAATTAACCTCATTTGTTCCTTTAAAGTCTTGACTCAAAAATTCTTTTGTCCCTCTGGACTTTAAAGTCCCTTCATTTGTTCCTTTAAAGTCTGGCCCGGGGTGAATTCAGAGACATGGAAGTGTCCAGAAGTTTCTACAGATGAAGGGAGGCCATGGACATGAATCTACAAAAACTAAGCAGAGCAGTGGAGGATAGGGAGGCTTGGAGATGTCTCATCCATAGGGTCTCCATGAGTTGGGACCAACTCATGGAAGTGAATAACAAAATATCTTGGTTTTGGTTTTGGGTGGGCCAAATGTTACCAGGACCCTTTGCAGCAGAACCATGATTTGGGCTGTGTGTCATCTGGGCTCCCTGCCAAGAGAATGAGGGGAGGACATTTTATTTGGCTTGTGCAGACATGGCCTCCAAAGAGGTTGCACAGAAGAGAACTAGAGTTCTGAAGACAAGCACAAAACAGTTTGTGAGAGGTGGATTGGTGTTAGCTCATGCAACTAATCTGATGTCCCTAGTCTTCTGCTCCTCGTTTTTGCTGTCGTATTTGTGCCCCATAACTGGTCTCCCTCCCACTTGCTTCTGCCCAGGCCTCTCAAGTGAATGATGCCAAGAAATACGCTGTGACCGAAGTCCGTGTGAGGGTCCTGGCAGCCAACAGTCACCCACCACACTTTGGAATGGCTCAGTATCAGGCCTTCGTTCATGAAGAGGAGCTCATGGCCTCCCTGGTGGTGACCTACAGTGGGCGCATCTTGTTCTTGAATGCCATGGATGTGGACTTTGCTGATGTGAGTAGCCTAGGAGGATATGTCACAGAGGTAGTCTCCTCCCCTTAACTGTTATACATAAATAAATTTCAGTGATAACCAGATCTATTCCTATCAGCCAGTTCCCAAAATTAACAGTATAATTATATCAGCAGATTTGTGTACAAAAGAATGGGACAAGTGATCTCCTTGTTGTAAACATGTCACTTTCTTGCCACTTGGATTCTTCCAGGGCTTCAACCCCATGGTCCGCTACAGCCTGAAACACCAGTCCAACCACACGCAGCTCTTCCAGATCACGCCCGGTGGACTCCTCATTGCCCGTGCTGACCATCTGCATGCCTTTGAACAATATGCATTGCAGGTACCCTCGAACACCTCAGGCATGCCCACCTGGCATCTCTCTCTGTTTTGTGGGGTGGGCTCTGTAGGTCCAGGGCTGAGATGGTTTACAGGAAGAGATGAGATGGATAAGATATGCCTTCCCTATCACTGAGGGGTGATTCTAGGGGGTGCAGATCACACCAGGTGACACTTTATTGGGGGGGGGGGGGTATCAGTTGACCTTCTGGTGTAGTGTATACGACCATGCCTCTCCATAGGAAGACTGGGGCTTCCAGAGACTAGGAAGGGCCTGGTCCATCTGTCTGAAGGTGGCAAGGAGGCAATCCAGGATGTAGTTGGCATGCCACAGCAAACTCCCGGAGGCCTCTGTCATCACTGAATGGCACCTGGATGCCTTTGGGACTTGTGACGGTGCTCTGGTCCTCTCACAGTCGATGGCAAGTAGACCAGAGGCATTCTCTTCCACAGCAGCCCGACCTACTCTTGTGGGACCATTGGCCTGACAGCTTTGAGCCTGGGGGTGATAGCATGAGTTACTGCACTGGGGTGAGATGAACCCTAATGACACCACAACTGGGTTGGGGGCCTCTCTTCCATGTCCCACAATTAAGAGAAATAGATTATGGGATGACCTGGGAAAGGTTCTTCTCTGTGGTGGCACCTCAGTTGTGGAAATCCATCCCTCTAGAGGCCCACTAGGCACCGACACTGGGATCATTTCAGCAACAATCAGATCAAAACTTGGCTTTTTGTGAAAGCCTCCATACCTCATTGATTTTATCCAGGCTGTGCATGTTGTACTATTTAAAGTCGGCTTTAGCTAGTTTCAAATGGTCTGCTTTCAACTGATAGGTTATTTGATGTATTTTAAATATTTTAAACTGTTGTATTCTTTATATAAACTAATCTTATTTTAAGCTGCTCTGAGATCCTCTGATATAGGTGAGATATAAATATTGTAAATAAATAGATAAATAAACAAACAATGCACAGAGCATTTCCCTTTGGGATAAAATTCCCATATTCCCCAAGCCAACCTGCCACCAGGGTATTCTGGGATTTGTAGTCCAAAAAACCATTTCCACATTCTGGAAATGACCTAGCCCACTGTTGCGCTCAACCTATCCCCCAAATAAGACCTGGGTAGTTTTCTTTGTTTCTGGAGTATTTGAAATATTTGTGGAATCCAGCTACAACATAGGTCATGCGTGCATTTTCCACCACATTGTCTGGACTCTTGCTCCAGGTTGAATGCACCTCAAAGGGACCTGTGCTTGGAAACACATAGAGGATGTTTTGAGGGCTTGCATCCATCCCAGATCTTAGGGCCAGGAATGAAGCCTCATGCATGAGAGCCATTTGCTACTGAAGGACAAATACAGCATTATGACCAGCAGTTGCAGCAGCATTGCCATGTCTCTCAAGCACAGCTTTCTTCTTTAAAAGGCCCAGAAGCTGCCAGAGGGAAGGGACTGGGACTCTCATTTCCATTTATTGGAAAAGGGGAAGGTCTGTGTTGAATGCAAGAAAGCTCACGGGAGGAAGCCTTAAATATTCACTCCTGTGCTGGTGTTTCATTCAGATCATTGCACGAGACGAAGAGTCCGGGGAGACCACCAATGCGACAGTCCATGTGGAGGTGCTGAGACCTGGCGAGGAAGGTACGCCTGGGTGCGGGGTGGGCACCTGAACAGATGGTCCACCTCTCTGTGTTTGCTTTTGGGTGCATCTACATTGTAGAAAAAATGCAGATTGACACCACATTAAGGCCTACAGTTCTATCCTATGGAATCCTGGGATTTGTAGTTATGCAGGGTCTTTAGCTCCTCTATCAAAGTATTGATGGTGCCTCACAAAACTACAAATCGCAGGATTCTGAAAAAAACAAACAATGCTCACAGTCTTTTTATGTCCTGATCTGTGTCCAGTTCTGGGCACCGCAATTCAGAAAGGATGTTGACAAATTAGAGTATGTCCAGAGGAGGGTAACCAAAATGGTGAAGGGTCTGGAAACCATGCCTTATGAGGAAAGACTTACATAGCTGTATATGATTAGTATGAAGAAGAGATAGTTAAGGAGTGACATGCTAGCCCTATTTAAGTATTTGAAGGGGTGTCACATTGAGGAGGGAGCAAGCTTGTTTTCTGCTGCTCCAGAGACTAGGACCCTGAACAATGGATGCAAGCTATAGCAAAAGAGATTCCACCTCAACATTAGGAAGAACTTCCCGACAGTAAGGGCTGTTCGACAGTGGAACACACTCCTTCCTCGGAGTGTAGTGGAATCTCCCTCCTTGGAGGTCTTTAAGCAGAGGCTGGATGGCCATCTGTCGATGGGGATGCTTTGATTGAGAGTTCCTGCATGGCAGGATGGGGTTGGACTGGGTGGCCCTTGCAGTCTCTTCCAGCTCTAGGATTTTATCTTGCCTTTTCCTGCAAAACATCAGGAATCACCTCTTCTAGAACATGGCCACACATCCCAAAAAACCCACAAAAAAGTATGGATTCTGGCCATGAAAGCCTTCAACTTCACATTCCTGCCTTTGCTGGTGTGAATGCTGCACAAACCAAACATTATGTGGCACGAAGAAAAAACAGAGTTGCCTTGAAGCTGCAGCCTTTACTGGTTCAAATGTTGCATAATTTCCTTTCCTCAGGAAAAGCTCTTCAGTTTTCAGTTTCTGTGCCAAAAGCTGTACAATTTCCAATCTTCGCAATTTTTGTAGAAAAGCTTTGCAGAGAGTGACCCATCATTGAAAAGGGGGGGGGGGGATCCTGAGTTTCCCAAAGTGAGAGGATGAAAAACTGCATCATTTTTCTTGATACACATTGGAAAGTTCAAAAACTGTGGTGTACATACCTGGTGTGGTATTACTGGTTTGGGTGTTGGACTATGACACTGGAAGACCAGGGTTCAAATCCCCACTTGGCCATGGAAACCTACTGGGTGAGCTTTGGCAAAGTACACTCTCTCAGCCTCAGAAGAAGGCAAGAGCAGACAAATTCTGCCCCCCCCCCAAAAAAAAAACCATGTGATAGGTTCATCTTAGGGTTGTCATAGATAGAAATGACTTGAAGGCACTCAATAAGAAATGTGAAGAAATAATAATAATGATGATGATGATAATAATAATAATAATAATAATAATTTTTATTTATACCATGCCTCTTCCTGTAGGATCAAACAACAATGGTACCTCCTTAACATCTAATGCTATTGCAAGTTTTCCTTCCAATGCAAATAACAGCTGCGGAAGAGCTATTTTTCAGCATCAGTGAAGGAAAATGCTAAACTCTCTCCTTCCCACCTGCTGTAACCTTGAAATTATCACTCTCCCCAACAGCTTCTATTTGCATTTTTTAAAAAATGTAAATGCATTAAATGCAGAGACACTCTTCTGACTTTGCACAAATTTATGTCTATACTTAGCATTATGACATTTCCCTGCATCATTTGGTCCTTGGAATGCTTTTTTTATTCCTTGCTCATCCTCTTTCTCACAGTCCCCTTGGACCCTCTGGAGGCAGAACATCAGGGCACGCTGGACGCTGGGATTCTGGCCGGCAGCCTAGGGGCACTGCTCTTGGTGACCGCCATTGTCCTCTTCCTCATTCTGCGCGCCATGAAGAGGAGGCAACGGCACCAGCAGAACATGGAGAGGGCAGCCTTGGCTATGGAGAAGCATCCCAACGTGGTAAGCAAGAAAAGAGATGGAGAGAGAGAAAGAAAGAAAGAAAGAAAGAAAGAAAGAAAGAAAGAAAGAAAGTGCTCCTGGGAGTATTCATTTTTTTAGGGTAGGATTGCCAGACTGAAAACTGGACAGGGCTCTGGTCCTTTTAATGGTTGTTCGGAAGAGGAAATTTCTGCATGGGCTGCTTGTCATGCAACCAGGTAACAAGCAACACCTGCTGAAATTCCTTCTACACAAATATTAAAAGTCCAGGAGCCCTCTCCAGTTTTCCATCTGGTAATCCTACTTCTACAGGATACAGCTTGGGCTGTGTCCAGATGGGTCAAATACTACATCCTCCCCCCCATTCTCATGGTGACCAATCTGGACAATGCAGGGTCCAGTCCCTGGTTCTGGTGTGAGATGTTGGGATGATGTACAGCCAGTTAAGTACTGAACCTCCAGTATACCACCCTTATGTCAAATGAAATAAAGTCACCTTTTGCTCTGGATCTTCTGGGAAGATCCAAAGCCCTCTGGAGTGATGATGGGCAGCTGTTTGCACATGTGTCCCACTGTGCCGCCTGCTATCAGTGCCACCTGAGATCAGAATTAGGTGTCCAGCTTATGATTGATGCTATGCACCTTGTTTTAGGAGCGACCCACATAGGTGGCAGCACAGTGAGATCTGTTTGCAAACAGTCACCTCCTATTGCTCTGCAGTGCCAAGTAATGGTGGAATGTCATGGCAGCTTTGGGTCCAGAATGCCATATGCTGCTTCCAGAGTATTCTGGTCCATGCAGACACCACTTTGGCTGAAGCTGGGTGTCAAGAGGCCTCCAGAGAGCTGTGCTTGGACCAGGATTACTTTGTCTACAGGAAATATTCTTAAGGGCCAAACATTCTTGAGGACAAACATTCTTTAAGGTGAACCCTTCTCAAGGGCTAAAGTTATGAGTTGCCTCCACTGAAAAGTATTGTGCGGGCAAATAGTTTGGTCCATCAGATGTCTTGGACTTTAGCTTCCAGAATCCTGGGCCTTTGGCCATGATGGCTGGAGCTTCTAAGAGCAAAAGTCCAAAACACCTGGAAGACCAGTATCTGAGAACCATTGGTGTAAGTCAAAAGCTCATAGAGCCCTGGAAGAATTTAGCAAGAGTGAGGTCTAGCAAGAGCCTTTTACAGGAAAGACAGTAGCAGTATCTGGCTGGAACTTACAGAGCAACCTTTTAAAAACTTTCCTCCTCTCTTGCATTTGGATTGTTTTCTTTGTTAGATTATTTCTATCATCCTAAAATAATTAATTTGGCATCACTCCACACTTGTGGCTTTGACTTTTTCAGATTTGATTATTTGCGGATTTTATCAATACATTTGTTTTAGCTAGGAATCTCTAGGTCCTCCAATGTGACTCTATGGTCAACTTCCGCTGGAGCACCTAGAGATTCCTAGAGAGAACACTTATTTACACATTTGTGGGTCCTCCTGTGCAATTCTATGTTCACTTTTTGGTGGAAATTGACCATAGAATTGTGCTGGAGGACCTAAAGTGGTAGTTTTTTTATTATTATTTGCACTTTTCCCACTTTCACAGGGGTCTTGTGTCCCTAACCCCAGCGAATGTGGAGGGCCCACTGTAATTTCATCCATAATTCCCCTCTCCCTACATGCCTTTCCCCAAGGTGCTCCATTACAGCTGTTATGGCTGCCAATGGCTGTGAGTTGGGACAGCTGGCGAGAGAAGGAAGGAGGGCAAAGGGTTCAAAAGGGAAAGAGATGAGAGCGGCAACCATGGGACCCATCTGTGGGGAGAGAACAAAAGTGGAAGACGTAGTGACTACTGCAGTTAGTATCCCGTGAGCAAGGGAGAGTATAAATGAAATCAAGTCAAACTAACAAATTCAGTTTGGAGCCAAGGAGGTTGGGCTCTGTGTTGGCAAGAGATAGTGAAATGGGAATGGTGAAAGAGGAAGGCTTGGCTTTGTTTACAATCACAGGATCTTAGAGTTGAAAGGGACCCCAAGAGTTATCTAATCTAACTCCATTCTACCACGCAGGAATGCACAATGTAAGCACTCCTGAAAGATGCCCACCCATCCTCTGTTTAAATACCTCCAAAGATGGAGAGAGTTTGCCATTCAGTTTTAGTGGCACTGCTGACTTTCATCAGTGGAAGGCATGATTTTTTAAATGTATTTGAGCCCTCTGTGTGTGTGCTGAAAAGAGGATGGTTGGATACAAGGGGCCTGGAAGGGACAAGAAGTTAAGGCAGGTTCAACAGTGGTGCTATCACTCCCAAAATATCCTATCTGCCCTTTATCTTCCACTTTCCCTGGATGTTGTGAGTTGGCCAAACAGTTCCGTTCTCCTCCCTCTTTCCTTTCCGTTGGTCCTATGCTGCTTTCTCAGGTAGACATCATTGGCAAGCCCTCCTGCCCCTGCCCTGGCTTCCTGGCATCTTCTTCTCCCAGCCTGACCTGTTCCCTGCCCTGCTCCCATCAAATCACGGGGAGGGAAATCATCCATTCACAGAAATGGTTTGAAGTTGCATTTAGGAAATGAGGATTCACTGGCAGAGGGACATTTACAGCCAATACAATGACCTTTTTAAAAAATTGATTCTGTGATGTTTATCTGAGGAGACGCTCCAGCAAGAGTAAGTCATTGTTGTAAGTTCCTCTGAGACGGTTCTGTGAACTGACATTGTGGTCAACCCTGGGAACAGTAAGGAGGCCGTCTTGTTGTATTGCCACAATGGAGACTCTGAAGAGCAAAGATGTTGAAGTCAATGTTGACTTTCATACTTGGAACTTGCAAACTGATCTAAAAAAATTATTATGTCAGTATGCCAGAGTTTCCCTTGATCCTAAGAGACCTGAAGAAAGTGACTTACTGTATTTTGAATAATGGCTCCCAGCATTCTGGGAGTTGTTACTCCAAAAAAAAAAAAAAAAGGAAATTCCTCTATGAATCTCCGACATTTCAGGTAAAACGTCCTTCCCAGGAAATTGCAGGGCCCTGGCCATATGTGAATGGAAAGAAACTCACATTTCTGATTCTGGAAACATGAGAGAGCCACAATTAATTTTGGCTGTCAGCTAGATGATGCACATTTGCTTGGATAATTTTATGGTCAGGTTTTTAAATTATTTTAATCTCTTACAGTGCCCTAAACATTTGAGCTCTGTGGTTAAATAAATACATTCAAATTTCTATCTAAATTGTTTCGGTGTAAAATGGCTCAAATGTTTCCTTTGGATCTGTCCTACATGCTTTTTTTCATTTCAACAATGAAAATGAGCATCTTGCTTTTCTCCCAAAATTGGGACTCAGAGCAGCTTATAATGTAAACGAACAACATGATTGTTCACATACACAAAAAGTGAACATTAAAATAAAATTAAACTTTAAATGAGGGAAGTAAGTCATGCATGTCTGAGTTGTTAATTTTTCAAAGCAATGTCGCACACTTCCAGTTTGGCTTTGAATACACTCCTGTCACTGTGAAAGGACTTTGATATATGAGGGAAGCATTTGTGTGGTTGCTTCAACATGTCTTGCTCACTTGTTTCAAAATGGTTCCTAAACAGATTGCAGCAGGATTCTCATCTCTTGGGTGCTATTTGTTGTTCTTGTTGTGCCTTCAAGTCATTTCTAGCTTATGGTGACCCTATGGGGTTTTCTTGGCAAGATTTGTTCAAGAAAGTGTGCCATTGCCTTCTTTTGAGGCTGAGAGAGTGAGACTTGCCCAAAGTCACTCAGTGGGATTCCATGGATGAACCTGGTTCTCCAATGCTCTAATGCAAGGGTAGCTAAGTTGCCCTCAAGACCAATTCCAAAGTCAATTTTTGGCAATACAGTGGTACCCCGGGATACGAAATGACCGCCTTACGAAATTTCCGGGATACGAAAAAATTAGATAGGAAAAAACTGTTCCGGGTTACGTTTTTTTTTTCGGCTTACGAAAAAAAATTTTGGTGCTTTTCGGCGCTTTTTCGCACGAAACGCGGCTTTCCAGCGCTAGCGGCTATGGCTTTTTCGGGTTACGAAAAAAATCGGGTTACGAACGCCGCGGCGGAACGAATTAATTTCGTAACCCGAGGCACCACTGTACTTTTTTTCTGGAGAACCACAAAGGCACAAAATTGTCTTTGCAAGCATTCAAAGCCCTACATTTTTTTATCAGGGAAAAAGTGTAAAAATCATGCAGGAGAAAAGGGGGAGAGAGTGATAATGGCTTTCTGAGAAACAAATTGTTCTCCTCCTATGAAAGCATCTTTCTTTTTTGTACCAGATAGAGATGGATTGAGAGTCAGTGTGATATCATGGCTTGAGAATTGGACTAAGACTCTGGAAGTCAGGGTTTGATTCTCTGCTTGACCATGCAAATCCACCAGGTCACCTTGGGCAAGTCACACACTCAAAGCCCATTTGCTGTAGGGTCACCATGAATCAGAAATGACTAGAAGGCACACAACAACAACAACAACAACAACAACAACAACACAACAGATGGACTGGAGCTTTCACATTTGCTCTTCTGTCATGGCCCTTGTTCTTCCCAATAGGTTCAGAGCCATTGCAGGTCTGGCCTTGTAAGTCAATATTGATAATCTGCAGTCCTGTTCTCGCATAATAAACTGCTCTGAGAACCTTTAGGACTGAAGGGCAAGGTATAAATAAAATTAAATAATGCCATCACTTCCTCCTCTTTCCCCCTTAAATGCCTTGTTAAAGCCATCTTTGCCTGAAGAAGAAACGTGTGTCTTTCAAAGTTTGCACTGAGAATTTTGCATCTTTCTGTTTGACCCAGTAAAGGTATTCCCATACTATAGACTTTGGAGAGCAAAGACGTTGAAATCAGTGTTTATTCACATCCTTGGTACCATCTCTTTACCCAGAATCTAACTGATCCCAAATTCGCTCAGGTTTCTTAAAGATGGGCACAAAGCTGGTCAGGCTGCGGGGTCTCCCTTCTTCTTATGTGTCTGTGCTGTGTTTCTGTTCACGCTTGTTCTCATGCCTTTTCCTTCTTTCTTTCTCTCTCTTTCTCTGTGGCTTTCTGTCCCATCTCTCGCTCTCGGCTCGCCCTGCCATGTGACAGAGCTTAAAATGGTTCCAGCCGGTGAGTGTCCAGAGGGGAGGGGAGGGATGTTGTATGCTATGCAATAGAACCTCTCCCCAACCTTCCTGAATGTCTCTTGTCCAGGGAAGCTCAGACACAGAAAAATGACATTTGGGCAGTGTGTGGGCAGCAGACTAAGGCTAAAGTGTAAAGCTGTGCCAACTTAGTTGTGCAGGAAGTCTGGGTGGGAGGAACATAGGAGATCCAGGAAGGAGGAGGATGGCATGACAGAGCTCTCCTGGCAGTCCATGCCCCCTGCCAATCAGTGGCTGTTTGGGTTGAGGGAATGGAGCAGAATCCAGTGACATCTAGCTGCCATTGCACAGCCTGTGCCAGGAGGAAATGGATACCTTGCATTGCACAAGGAGGAAATTGATACCATGCATTTTACAAGGAGCTAGTGGATACCTTGTATTGTGCAAGGTGGTAATGGATATCTTGTATTGCATGAAGTGGTAACGGGTATGTTGCATTGTACAAGGAGGTAATGGATACCTCCTTGCACAATCTATGGACAAACAGTTATATTGATGCAGACCCCCATTTATGACAGTGTAAACCACCAGCCTCATACTATCCAGTGAAAGAAACATTACTTTTTAAAAACTGTCAATTGTAACTGGTAAGTGCATCCGATTCTGGAAGGGTTTCATGTTGTATTAGCCTCATAGGTGATTTTTGCTTTGTTTTGTTCATAATATAAAACCCTTGATGTGGGATGGAGAAACTTGGTGCCATCGGTAAGACTAACCTGAGCAATTCCTTTTCATAGCTTTGGAGGGGCCACATAGTTCAGTGAGTAGAGCATGCACATCCTCTGCATGCAAAATACTCCAGATCCAATCCCTGGCATCTTCAGGTATTCTTTTTATAAAAAGTTTTTTGGGGGTCATTTGTTGTTGTTGTGTGCCTTCAATTTGTTTCCAACTTATGGCAACCCACTCACAGGGTTTTCCTGGCAAGATTTGTTCAGAGAGGGGTTTGCCTTTGCTTCCCTGTGAGGCTGAAAGAGTGTGACTTGCCCAGGGTCACCCAAATGGATTCCATGACTGAGTAAGGATTTGAACCCTGCTCCCCAGGCTCATAGTCCAATGCTCAAACTACTATGCCACACTGAGGGCCACAGCCAGCCAAAATTGATGATACTGAGTTTCATTGCCCAACACAACTTAGAAATGGTCCTTCTAGGCCTGCAACTCCCAGAATCCCCCAGCCAAGTAAATGGGGGATTCTGGGAGATGAATAGTAACTTTTCCAAGTTGTGGTCTTACATGGCATACCACAGCCCTACGTGGCAGATTCATAGATCTATTTTTACCAATATGTCTGTCATGGGTCCAAAGCACACCGCAGCAGAAACAATCCAGTTTGAGACTGCTTTAACTGCCCTGGCACGGTGCTAGGGAATTCTGGGAACTGTAGTTTTGTGAGACATTTAACTTTTGCTGTCAGAGAGCTCTGGTGCCACAATAAACTACAAATTCCAGGATTCCCTCACACTGAGCCAGGGCAGTTAAAGCAGACTCAAACAGGATTATTTCTGCAGTATGTTTTGGATCATGGTTTAGAATGTAAAATCTGCCCTGCTTGCTAGGTGTTGAAAATGCTCATTGAGGAGGAAGCTTTGAGTGGGCCCTGCCCTAAGGCTCCTTCATTTCCCAAGATTGCCTTTGGCAGAACCAGGGTGAGCTGCGCCTCTGGGAGCAGATGCTCACCTTTTAAATAGGCAGCACATCCCTGCACTGTTTAACATTTGAAAAAAAGACAACATTATATCTCTATATCACATGAAGGAGATTGGGAGTTTATCCCATGAATATCCCAGAAAAATCACATAATTACACAAAATGATTTCACACAACGTCACATAAAACCCACCATTAAAGTGGTCACAAAGAAGAATTGATGCGCATCTTTTTACTGTTGGGATTTCAGTGGCAATGCATTTCCGATATCACTTTCTTTGCTCAATTGCATGTGACAATCATTTGCACAATTACTTGCCATTTTTGCTTTATTTGTGGGATGCTTCTAAATGCACTTTAATCTCTTTTTGATGCCAAAATTAGCCCCAGTGTGATAAACTCATTAATCACTTTTGCTTCAGCTTCTTCCCCACATTTGGGCAGTCTGTGCCCAATGGAGAAGAGCACCAGACCCACCAAAGTTTCCCGCTGAAGACAGAGAATGAATCCCTATAGTAGCCAGGCAGTTCCCCAAAATATTATTCAAACTGACTGAGGCTGCGTCTGCACTGCAGAAACAATAGTTTGACACCGCTTTAAGTGCCATGGCTAAAAGTGATGGAATCCTGGAATTTGTAGTTCATTGTGACACTGGAGCTCTGTGACAAGGAAGGCTAAATATTTCCTTTTCTTCTGTAGTGTGGCAACAGCCTTATACTATCACAAAAACACACCATGGCACAAGAGAAACAACAGACAGAAAGTCCAGCACATTGCTTGGGTGAGATGGGCCTTGTATGATCAGTCCTCCAAGGCTGGTCAAAAGAGAAAGGTCTTCTTCACCCACCGTTTTGGAGAAAGTGAGCAGGGAAAGTGCCAAGCCAACCTCTCTGGGAAGGGAGTTCCAGAGCCACAATGAAACAGCTCTCTAAAGATGTTCACCAAGGAGTCTTCCAACACAGAGACCTATAGGGCACTACACATGGTCTCTTGTGGGCTGCATAATAATGTTATTTTTTGTAGAGGGAATGCTGTTTCCTGTGCATAGGATCGTCTTTCGTGTGCAGAAAACGTTATTTGTGAAAAAGTGTGTGTGAAATTTGTATGGAATAAGTCCCAAAGAGAGCCAATGTGGAATAGTAGTTTGAGTGTTGGACTATGACTTTGGAGACCAGGGTTCGATTCCTGCTTGGCCATAAAGCTCGCTGAGTGACTTTGGGCAATTGCAGACCCCCTCCGAAGAAACTTATCAAGAAAACCCCATGATAAGGTTGACATTTGGGTCAACATAAATGAAAAACCACCTGAAGGCACACAGCAGCAACAACAAGAAATCCCAAACTTATAGAGTCTCATCAGTCTGGGATTCTTTCCAGCAGGATTTCTCAACACTCAAAAACATGCTTTTTGACCATGTTTTTGGACAATTTCAAATATTCTTCTCATCTCCCGTCCAGCCAAATAGTGAACTTTCTTCTCTCTGAAGCAGAGGATGCGATGGCTGGTTGAAGAAACTAGGGCTGCCAGACTGAAAAGTGGAGAGGCCTCTGTACCTTTAAAGATTGTGTAGAACAGGGAATTTCAAAAGGTGTTGCCTATCACACTAAAAGGTAAGAGTCAACACCTGCTGAAATTCCCCCTTCTACACAACCTTTAAAGGAACAGGATCCCTCAACAGTATTGAAACACAGAGCAGGCAAACAGCCAAAGGCTGATAGTAGACACCAGCAGCTAATGAACAAGCAAAACCACAGAGTAGAGTACAGCTCAGCACTTACTTTACTGTAGAAAACACATGTCTTAAGTCACCAACAGAGTGTCTTCCCAAGTTTCAGGTACAGCAAGAGAGTTCAGCAATAAGTAAACAATATCCAGAGTCAGCCAATATGGTCCATAGTCAGGCGCAGAGTTCAGGAACACGATGGGGAGCCAGTTGGGTCCGATAATCTCCAAGAAGTCCTGGAGGGCAGGGCTGGGATTTCTCAGTCAGCCGCTCAGTGCTCCTGGTGCTTAAGAAATCCTCTGAGATCTCCTCAGTCCCTCCTTTTGTTGTCTCCCCTCAGTGAAGATAAGTAGGAGTACGTTGCCTTCCTTGTCTGACTGGGCAGGAATCTGCAAGACCTGGTACGACACTCTGGTCTATATCTGAAACTTTTGGCTCTCGAACCTCCTTCTGCTCTGGTTGAGCAACAAATCCCAACAGGTCCACTGTTTCAGTCTCTGAGTCAGAGTCCATGTCACCCAGTTTCACTCTGGCAACCCTCCTGGGAACTCACCTTTTTGGGCGGCTCATCAGCTGACCTCCTTACTATCATCACCTGCCAAGGATGGGAAAGTACCTGTTTTTTATTTACTCAGGATTTTCTTTTACACCTCACTTTCTAGTCCCTGCACTATTGCCAAATATGAACAATTTTGGTACTTTTTTGAAGAATGAGTTGAAATGAATTGCTCCTCCATTTGCAACAGTCTAATTCTTGTTACAACTTGGTTCTGAAATTCTGGACCATTCTATTCATGCCGGCTCCTGCCCCTGGTCTCTTGGCTCATTCACTCATCTTCTTTGGCCCATCCTTGAAGATCGGGGATTCCACCCATTGTCCCACATTTTAAAATACATACTCTTTGCTCCTGGTTTTTTTTTAGAAAATCCGGAGCAAAACATGGTGGTGACGGATGGTGACAGGAGACTGCCCACATCAGTATCCCTGTCATGTTGTGCAGTGGATACAAATCACTCTGAGGTTAGAACAAGGCAGGGCACCTCATTCAGACCTTACAGTGACTTGTACCCGCAGCAGTGTTGCTGGCTGACTCATGGGTACCACAGCCGCCTGTCATCTTCAGCAGGTAAGGGGAGGAAATTTAGGGGGAACACAGGGGCCAGAATACTTTGGGGGCAGCCCAGAGTATTCTGGCATGTGTAGACAAGCCCTAAGCCTTTTCTCCCACTGCCTGGAACATGGGTCATGCCAAATACTTGCCAATCCTTAAGACTTGGGGATGCTGCCCTGCTGCCCTGCCCGCCAAATCTATCCTCTTTCTCACTTTCGCCCTCTGTCTTTGATCCTCACAGGTCAATGCTGGGAAGGCAATTCCCAACCCAGGAAATGTCTATTTCCAGAACGAAGGCTACAGCGACCTGGGTGACGAGGCACCAAAATTCTATGGAGGACAGGCACTGAATGCCAAGCAGGCTTCTGTGATGAGTGAGAGAGATGTGGCTACCAGGGACATCATCATGGCAAACTCGGTGGCCAGGTTTGACAGCCAGCAGGGAGGCCAGACCAAAGTAAACTTGACTCCCAAGGAGCAGGAGGAGGGGACCAAGGCAACTCTCCTCAATGGCAAGACCCTTGAGCAGCCAAGTATTACCGCTCCTTGTCTGGATGACAAGGCCTTGTCGAAAGACTCCCAAGAGGGAGAGGCCCTGGTGGAAGTGCAGCCATCAGACGAGGCCTTGGTGGAAGTACAGGCAGTGGAAAAAGACAAGGAGGTCCTTCTTCCTGACATCTCAGGAAGCAATGAGGAAATGCAAATAGAAAATGCATCCAGGGAATCCCAGGAAACATCTCCTCTCCAGTCCCAGCTGCCATGGGAGGAAAAAGAAGAACAACCTTTGCAGGAAGGCAAGATGGAAGTCAATGGAGATGCAAGCCCAACAGGGCCCATCTCTGAAAGTCCCTCTCCTGATAGTAACTGTGTGGACTGTGAAGGGAGTGAGGAGCATGCAGATCTCCCCAGAGAGGTCAATGGAAGTGCTAGTCCTTCACTGACCGCCTCCGACATGGCTGATGTCACCACCATACAAACCACAGAAGTCAACGACACACCACCGGTCCCCCAAAAGGATCCAGGAACCCCAATGCCGACCCTGAAGGTGCTGCCCAAGGAGGTGTTGGAGGAAGAAGAAGACGATGACGATGACGGGGAGGAGACCCCCAAGGCCACTTCGCCAACGTACCAAGACCCTCTGGCATCACTGCCTGTCAGTGATGTCAGGATGCCTGTGACGCTTTTGCAGCTTCTGGAAGATTCCATAGAGTGCTAGTCTGCCCTGGGTCCCATATTTGTGTATATGGCACTGTGAGGCAGCAGAGCCACAGAGACGATTTCTCATCACTAAGCCTGGGATGAGATGGTCTATAGCTCCTTAATGTGCTAACACTGTACGTTCATGTGGACCGATGGGGGTCTTGTAGGGATCTCAAGGCTTGTGTTGAGACTGTGAGGCCTCTTTTCCCAGCCTTCTTCTCCCACACAAATGCACATGCTTTTAAAAAAATTTACTGGTTGGCCAGGATGGGAAAAATAGGTTCTCTTATCTTTGCCCATTTGATATTGTTTCGTAGAACTGCAAATTCCTTGATACAGTTACAGAACTGCAATTCAGGACAGAACCAATACTTTGCAGCAGGCTGGCAAGCCAAGACCATTTCCGGTGGGGTCTACAACAGGATGGGAAATTGTATGTATAGGAAGAGGAAAATGCACCCCGCCTCCTCTGCCATGGGCCACATTGTCAGATTCAGGGCTCAACTACATGATTAAAATACATCTCATTCAAAATGAGTAGACCATGATCCAGCTGCACGTGTTTCTGAAAAATGTCAGCTTTTTGCAGGAAGGACCCTGAAAAACTCCTTAGATCCCAGAGGAAAAAAGGGCTTTGCAGGGTTTGTTTCTGGGAGTATCCTCAAGGATGTGCGTTATCAAACGTGTGGCCATCTATTTGCATCAGAATAGCTGCACATTTTTTGCAGAGGAAGAAGAATAGATGCAGATGTGTGCAGGAAAGTGACGACAGGTAAAAGTCAATGTGAATGTGTGAAAATCCGCAGCAATCCGCACAATACACTTACACATAGACCAGCCCTGAGACAGGCCAGAAGTGTTGGGACTTCAGTACTGTACTGGCTGCCAATTTTGGCTCATTTCAGCCCTTTCTTCTGTATTTCGTTGGGTGGTAACTGGGGCTTCAGTGGGATGGGAGACGTCAACAGGCACATTTGTGGGTCATTTGGCACCTTTACACCAGTTTGGGAGTGGAAAACAAAACCCAGAAAATTTGTGCATTTAAAAAAAAAATTGGAGGAAGAAATAAGAGCATTCAGGTGCTGAATAATTGGGGTTTGGGGCCCACATTGTTTCTTATCCTGGTTTATAGCCTGTTTAGAACTTTTTACTCTTAGTTTATCGCATGGGGCATAAATCGTTCCCCAGCGCGTTCTAACGGGGACGAGCGTGGGCGCGCATGGAGCGCGATGGGCACCGGATGGGGCCCAAAACGCGACTTTATCGCACGAGGAAACGCCGCCGCCGCTGCCGCGCGTTCCCATTGCGTCCCAGTTCTGTTCCAGAGGGCGCCATTTCTGGGGACGCTTTGAAACAGTCCCCAGAAATGGCACCCTCTGGAACAGAATTGGGACGCAATGGGAACGCGCGGCGGCGGCGTCGGCGTTTCCTCGTGCGATAAAGTCGCGTTTTGGGCCCCATCCGGAGCCCATCGCGCTCCATGCGCGCCCACGCTCGTCCCTGTTAGAACGCGCTGGGGAACGGTTTATGCCCCATGCGATAAACTTACCAGTGTCTAAGCATTTTTGTCAGTTTATTTGCCCCAATTATCTCATATCCCAGTAACAGCATGCAAAGTGACTGCTTTTTTGTTTTTGTCTTTTGGTAGGGAGATGTTATGAAGGCCATTTTTTCTTTTTTAAAGAGGCACTGGTTTTTAAAAAGACCTGTGCATAATGTTTGAATTTCCCATCAGCTGGAGGCAGTTGAGTTTAGCAAAAGGAGAGTGAGTGAAGAACCTGGCAGGAATCAAAGCTGGATGATCAATGGTGCATTTGGAGCAAAGTCTCCAGGTAGGCGCACTATGCTGCTAGTGGTGACACACACAAACACACACACAAAATATAAGCGCACACTTCTTGCACTGTTAAATGCTACCCTGGGAAGAAGGAAGCTGTAGACCTTTCTCAAGCCATCCTCCTGAAGAACAGGTACCATTTTCTATTCATTAGGGAAGTTAGTACTGTTAAATTTGGCTCTTTTGTCCATGCACAAATCATTTCAAAAGTTTTCTCCCATGTGTATAGAAAATGAATGTCCATGTGCAGTTCTTGCTGACTATTTACACATTTCAAATTTTGGGAGGGGGGCATATTATTCTGCTCCAAAATACACATTGTGTTTTGCTCAAGAAATACTGTTTCCAGGTGTGTGTGTGTGTGTGTGTGTGTGTGTGTAAAAGAATGCTGTTTTCTATGCAGAAAAAGGAGCAATGATGCACAACAGAAATCCTGTGGCTGAGACATATCAAGGGATTTGGTTATCCAACACATCCAGAAGTCAGTTGTGCCATCATGCGCCATCTTCTCTTAACATGCACACATACACATCCTTCATAGCTGAGGAGCATTACTCTAAGAGGGCCATTAATAGTGCCACCTTGACTCACATTTTGGAAGAAAGGTGAGGTATCAGCCAATCAATCAATCAATCAATCAATCAACTGAAGTATGAAGATAAAAAAAGGCTATGGAACTAATGGGAGGAGGAGAGGCTTTATAGTTTCTGCAGATCTGCTACCTGGAATGAATCATTTCCAGTCTTCCAAGCAGTCACTTTGGCAGACAGTCCCAGGAGACAAGGATATTCCATGGTAATTTATACTGAAACAGCCTAGGAGCAAAATAACGGAAGAAGGCAAAACCAGAGTTAGAGGGCCTTCAAGCCAACCTCCTGTCATTCAGGAACCCACTGCTGAAGCATCCTTGAGATCTTGTCTCTATTAGGAAATCTCCAATGAAGATGTCCACCACCTTCCAAGAGAGTCCATTCTAATGCTGAACTGTCTGGAGATTCTTTCTAATCTTTAAGTGGAATCTCATAATTTGAATCCATTGGTTGATATTCTTGTCTCTGGAGCAGCAGAAAAGAAGTTGCATTGCAGACCTTGAGATATCAAAAGATAACTACCCTAAACGGTGAAAGGTCTGGAAACCACCAAGCCCTCTGAGGAGCGTCCTTATAGGTTTAGCCTGGGGAAGAGAAGGTTAAGAGGGGATATGATAACTCTATTTAAATATCTGAAAGAGTATCATATTGAGGTTGGAGCAAACTTGTTTTCCTCTGCTCCAGAGACTAGGACATGGAGCAAAGGGTTCAAGTTATAGGAAAAGAGATTCACCTCAACATTAGGAAGAACTTCCTAACAGTAAGTTGTTCGACAGTGGAAGACGCTATTGCCTCAGAAGATGATGCAGTATTTTCCTTTGGAGGTTTTTAAACAGGGGTGGATGACCAATCACTCTACCAGTATCATCCTGGTTTTGCCCCTGGGTATATATGCAAAAGAAAGAAGGGAAATGTATTGCAAACTTGAGCAGACAATTATATTATAGTGGGGAAAAACCCTTTGTGCTTGTCTTTCTTGTCTCCTGGGATAGCAAGATCAGGGGAGAGGTATTCCTTGCTCCAGAAGTAACCTCTAAGGCAGAGTACAGAAATAACCAGACCTAAGGCAGCACAAAGAAGAAGAGGAAAGAGAGGCAGCAAAGGCTAGTCCTTGGGCATCCCTCATGCCATCTCCTTGTCTATTTATATTTTCAAATTAAAAGTGTTTTAAAATAAACGGTGTCCAGAGACCTTTGTACTCTAGTGCTGTGGGAGACAGGGGCAGAGAGAGGGAAAGTACAAACGTGTTTAAAATTGCCTTCCAATCATCTTTTATTCTTCCTCAATGTATTTTTATATGATTAAATGTGGAGAAAACAGCAACCAATCTTAATACTTAGAAAGATAATTTAATTATTATTTACAGGTCAAATCTGTTGCTAAGGTCTGATCTGCACTAGAGATCATTTCCACTGGGATGGAAATGTCAGTCTGCTGCACCCCAATTGACAAGAAAACAGACCTCTGTTGCTCATAGTGGCTGCTGCCCAATAAACCAGGTTTGGACAGGGGTTTGGGCCAGGACACGATAACTGAGTATACAATGGGCCTTTAGTATCCTCTGGGGTTTGATTCCAGGAGCCCCTGTGGATACGCAAATCTGTGGATGCTCAAGTTCCATTATGTACAGTGGCACAGTAGAAAGATGTCCCTTTTTATAAAGTGACAAGATCAAGCTCTGCTTTTTTGGAATTTATAATTTCAATATTTTCAGGCCATAGATGGTTGAATCCTTGGATAAAGAATCCATTTGTATGGAGAGCCAACTATGCCGCTGATCTAGGATGTTGCTGTTCTTGTTGCTGTGTGCCTTCAGACTGTCTCTGACTTATGGCAACCCTTGGGGTTTCTTGGCAGGATTTGTTCAGAGAAGGTTTGCCACTGTTTTCCCCTGAGGCTGAGAGAGTGTGACTCACCCAACATCACCCATGGCTTCCATGGCTGAGCAGGAATTCGAACCTTGGTCTCCAGAGTCACAGCCCAATGTTCAAACCAGTACACTATGCTGGCTCTCTTCTCCTCTCCAAGAATTTAAGATATTGGAGGGGAGGTTAAAATGGTGGTTCCCAAACTTTGGTTCTCCATGTGTTCTGGACTTCAGCTCCCAGAATCCCTGAATGTCAGCGAAGGTGTCCCGGACTTCAGGGAATTAGAGACCCGGACACAATGAGGACCAAAGTTTGGCAACCACTAGGCCACAAAAACAAAACAAAACAATCGTTAAATCATTGAAACAGCAAGAGGTCATGCAGGTGCCCCTCCAGTTGCAGTGTTCAATGTCATTGTTGAAGAGTGGCTATCCACAAGTCAGGCATGGAGGGATGTTAATGTGCTTGCAAAGATAAGGCCGTGTTGTAGAACATCGTGCATCATTCCAGCGCAGAAATTCTAGGAGACAAAAATGAAAGGAAACACAGCTCATTGTTCTTTTCTTTGGATAACTTTGATACCTTCATTAAGTCAGTCATATCCAAATGCCATTCCTATCTGGTCTGAAGGTCCTCCTCATAAAATTGAACTGTTCCTCAGCAAGTAAAGCTCTCCCAAAATACAAGTTGCTGAGCACTTCTGATCTTCCCCTGTAATGCTCAAGAAGTAAGGGGCAACCTGAGGAACATTGTAGAACAGTAGTAGGACTCAACTGGCCTCCCATGCTGGAACTACCCAACATTCACCAGCATCTAGGTCTACCTGGAGTTACAGTCCAATAGCCTCTGGAGGGTGACATGATTGTCTCCCTTTTGACAGAATTACAGAACAGAACTATAGCAACAGCCATCACTTCTTTAACCAGCTTCAAAACAGAGTTGAAGACCATCCTGTTCAGAGAAGCGTTCCAGGCATTGCATAATTGTCGCTTGCTATTTGATGTTCTTATGGTGCCTGTTTTATAGAACCATTTCTTGTATTGCTATATACTTTATATGTATTAGCCTACTAGCCCCACCACCTTTCCCTTCTCCTTTTATGTCATGTCTTTTTAGATTGTAACCCTGAGGGCAGGGAACCGTCTAATTAAAAAGATTGTATGTACAGCACTATGTACATTTACAGCGCTTTATAAATAAAGGATAATAATAATAATAATAATAATAATAATATTATAATAGCAGGCTAGAGAGAAGCATTAGTCCCTCATGAGACCCATCTCCAACTGTACCCATCTCCATTAAAAATATCTAAAACAATTTGCTCCCAAATGCCCTTTAGGGAGATAGGCACATTTTCACCTTGCTTTTGGGCTTTCCAGGGCCATTATAGGCCCAGGAGAGGCCATCTTTAATAGTAGGAAGTGGATGGATGTCAATTCCTCTTCACTTGCTAGTTCAAAATGGCTTCTCTGAAGCAGGAGCATCATCTGGAGGGTGCAGAGGATATGGATCACATCGGGAACCATCATAAGGGGGGCTGACTTCACTACTCCCGAAATATCTCCCTGTTATCAGCTTCAGCTGATATGTCTTTTCCTGCACCTTTTCCTAGAATCAGAGGACCTAAACCTTGATCCAACACAGGGAAAGGTGGGTTATAAATAAATACTATTATTATTAAAATACTATTAAATATGGTAGTTCACACAGGTAACTTCAAGGCTGGACTTCTGCAGTGAGCTCTACATCAGGCTACTTTGCACCAAGTCCAGAAACTCCAACTGGTTCAGAATATGGCACCTAGATTGATTACAGGTACATCCAGGAGTGATCACATCCCACCAATCTTAAAATCATCCCACTGGCTGCCAATTAGTTTCTGGGCAAAGTACAAAGTGTTGCTGGTTTAGGCCCAGGTTGCTTACAGGATCACCTGCTCAACTATAGCCTGCCATGGACAACCAGGTGCTCTGCTATCCACACACCCCAGAATCCTTTGTAAAACGGAAGGATGCTTCAGTAGGTAGGATGAAATGAATGTGGGGAAAATGATGGCCTTATGTCTCCTGTACAAGATCAAGCCCCATCTCCAATGAAAACTCCATCCCTCAAAGATGGACATGAAGTGGAATTTCTAGGCTGCATCTACACTGAAGAATTAATGCAGTTTGACACCACTTCAACTACCATGACTCAGTGCTATGGAATTCTGGGGCCTATAGTTTTAGGAGATATTTAGTCTTCTCTGTCAGAGAGCTCCTGCACCACAACAAGCTACAAATCCCAGAATTCCATAGAAAGGAGCCAAGGCAGTCAAAGTGGTATGGAATTGCATTATTTCTGCATGGTAGATGTAGCCTAAGCGAGATCACATTTTGCAAGCCCACCAGCGCTGCTCCCAGCCCTCACCTAGTTCGCTCACCAGCTGGACACATTCCTCAGCACCAAAAAGATTAAAATTATTGGGTTCTCCAACTTTCCAGGCTACAAACTTTATCTTGGTATGATCCACCCACGTCCATTGTTTGCTCTGCGAGAAAAATAGAAGCAGAGAAATGAATTATGCAGTGTAGTCCTTTGTAGCTGGGCCTGGGGAGAGCTGCTCCAAGGGTCTCACTAGTCGAATATTCCATTCATATAGAGGCCAATACTTTGCCCCCAAGGAGAAGCCAAGCAATTAGTAATGGGTGCCACAAGAGGCAGCAGTTCTCATTATTCCACTTGGGGGGTGTTCCCACTTGCCTATAAAGCGGATCATGAAGTGAATTAAGAGGTGTCGTTCCCACTGATGCCCGAATTAGTTCCTCAATGCCCCCGGAATCGTTTCCACTGAGATTCAATTCAAAATCAAATTATATCGTATAATTCGAATTAGACACCTATAAACCGGTTTAAAAAAATAGTAGGTTATAAAGCGGGTTATTTTTGAAAGTGGGGTACGATTTGCTGTATCCGAATGGGAACGACAAGGGTGTCTGATGTGGGAACCTGGAGATGGGAGGAGCAGCGCTCAAGGGACTGGCCTGGGGGTGTCACCCTCTTTGGTCTCTTTCTGCATCGCCAGAGCCATTTTCTTCCATTCACATAGCTTTCCCCCGGTGGATTGCAACCTCCTCTCTGCTCCACATTCATAGACCGAAGTGAGAGGAGAGCCATTGAACACAATTTTAACTATTCTTTTTTCGCCTCTGCCTGAGCAGTAGATGGGCTTTGCAGGACATGCCTGCTTGATCACCCCCCAGACAGCCCAGGGAGCAATGGGGGAGGCAAAGCGATTTTGGGGAAAGGAGGCTCCTTCCAGAGGGGAACTATGGGATGGGCTTTGCAGTACATCCTTGCTTGATCGCCCTCCAAACAGCCCAAGGAGCAATGGGGGAGGCAAAGCAATTTTGGGGAATGGAGAGCCTGGACGCCCAGGGATCTGAGGGGGGGGATCAAGCCTTATCTTTTCTCTTCCCCAAAGATTCTCTCCCCAATAATGAAGACCGCTGCTTTCTCCTCCTTGATCTGATTTGCCAAGCCTCCTCCTAGTCTGGGGAGACACAACAGAAGAACCTTGGATGCCGCCTAAAAAAAAAGACCCTAGACTTGTGACGTCTGAAGCCTACGCGCTTGATTGTCAGCTTGTGGACACAAATGGGAATAGGGAGCAAGTTAATCCACTTTAAAATAAAGCTATTTAAAATAAATGGGAATGAAAACAGGGTCTAAATGAATTGAGGTAATTTGCCCCTTTTGGTAATGGAAACTATGGAAAAAATTCGAATTATTCCCGGAACATAATCCGAATCAGAATTGTGCCAATATAATCCGTTTTATCTGCCAAGTGGGAACACCCCCATGGTTAAATGATCCTAAAATATCCTGGATACCTTGGCTAAATTTTGGGTGAGACAAGGAGAGGACCTTCTCCCCTTTGGCACCCCAAGAAGGGAATGCTCTCCCAATGGCCCACAGTCTTCCAATCTTTTCAACACCAGCTCAGAACCTTTCTGGTCATTCTGGTTTAGAAACCATGAGATATGAGAAATGGCTTAGGGAGCTGGGTAGTTTCGCCTGGGGAAGAGAAGATAAAGAGGTAACATGAGAGCCCTGTTTAAATATTTGAAGGGATGTCATATTGAGGTTGGAGGAAGCTTGTTTTCTACTGCTCCAGAGACTAGAGCAATGGATTCAAGCTACAGGAAAAGAGATTCCCACCTAAACATAAGGAAGAATTTTCTGGCAGGAAGAGGAAGTGAATTATGCTGCCTCAGAGGAAGGAAGAGTCTCCTTCTTTGGAGGTCTTTTCATGCCCTGTTTCCAGGATCCTGGCATGTTCTCTGATGGCTCTGATGGAGCGTTTGAGAGCCCAGGGAACATGACAGCTCCAGTAGCCCCAGGAGGAGAGGCTGAAGCCAGCACAGGAGCAGAGTTCCCTTCAGCCACAACCCTCAGTGAACAGACCGACTTACCAAAACCCATCCTCATGGAGAGGGTGCCAGGAAAGAGAAAGATGCAGGCTCTCTGAGCTTTGAAATAAGAAGTATGCTGCATACAAAGAGCACCAGCAAGGCCTGGATGGGCCATAAATAACCCTACAGCACCCTTGGTCCAGTAAGGCTGACAATCATCCTTCTTCCTTGGGAGAAATCCACTATGGTGCCTCCTTCCTTGATTGATTGATTATTATTGCCTTGAAGTCGAGCTAGACTTAGACTGTTCTTTAGGATTACCCTTTGGACGGCTTTCCTGGACTGACTACTGACTCGTGAAGGACTTGGCCTGGATTAGACAACCACTGCTTTTCTACATACAGAGCTTGGTTTCTCTTTCCCTCTCTCTGCTTAAGATGCTGAGACTTCGGATTGGGAGTCTGGCTAGCTTCCCAAGGGCAAAACAGGGCAGGTCCTCAAAACAGATGCTGAATGGCCATGTGTCACAGAGAGGGGTTTGTTGGAGTCTTCCTGCATGGCAGAAAGGCTTTAGACTTTATGGCCCTTGTGGTCTCTTCCAACTCTAGGATTATGTAATTTTTAAATTTGGTGATTTTTGTCTGTTTGGCAGCTTTAGCCATCTTTTTCTTTGCCTTGATAACATGTTTGGATTTTTAAAAAAGTTCTAATTGGTCTAACTATTTGTTATACTTAGTGTTGCATTGGAGAAATTTTAACCACCATCAGTTATTGTTGAGGTTCAACTGCTCATGAGGGAGAATGCTGTTCTCTCTGAATGCTCACATGTTTCTCGTGTTTCACATCAGGCCTCCCTCTCTCCTGAATTGTCTTCCAGTGGTTAAGCCTTTCACATTGACCTTTGGACTTTAACCCTCTTCTTAGAATCGTAGAATCTAGAGTTGGAAGACATCCCAAGGGCCATCCATTCTAAGCCCTTTCTGCCATGTGGGAAGGCACCATCCTTCCTGGGAAAGATGGACATCCAGCCTCTTTTCAAAGAGATCCGAAGGAGAATCCACCATCTTATGAAGCAGCAGTGTCTTCCGCTATTGAGCAGCTCTTACCCTCAGAAAGTTCTTCCTAAGGACCTATTTTGCCTTAACCCTAACCTTCTTTTCCCAAGGGTCAACATGCCCAGCTCCCTAAGCCAGTCTTTGAAGGGCTTGGTGGTTTCCTAACTTTTCAGGAAACATTTCTGGAAATGATTTGGTCATCTTCCTCTGGACATGCTTCCCCTGGACAACATTCTTCTTGAACTGAATCTTTCCATATCCCCCCCCCCCCGCCACCACAAAATTAATGGTTTGGGTGCACTTTGCCTTGAGTTTGGCATGAAATACATTGTAAGGATTATGAGTGCTACCAGTCAAACTTGTGTGTCCTTCCAGTCATAAGCAAAACTGCCAGCATCTCAACATGGACAACTCAAGGGAAATCTTCTAGTACAATCCAGGGTTCCAGTGCCTGCCCCAAGGAGATTACATTGGAGAGCCCATGAACAACATCTTGTGGCTAATGGGATGCCACCCAAAGGCAAAGAAGGGAACTTACACCGGAATCAATATGCATGCCAATCCACACATTCTTATTGCCACGGCTGTAGGCTGACACATATTCGGCCACCTTGCTAGACTCTGCTGTACTGTGGATGGAGGCGAGATGGGCACCCATGCTGTGACAGTCAACCTGAGAGAAACGGCAAAACAAAAACTGGTTGTGCTATTTTTTTGTAAGGGAAGATGCTGCAGATTCGAGGTGACCAGACAGACTTGGGGGGGGGGGGGGGAAGAGGAAGAGAGCAGATATATCTATCTATCTATATAGTTTGAGTATTGGGCTATGACTGTGAAGGGTTTGGTTCTCACTCATCTATGGAAACCCAGTGGGTGACCTTGAATGAGCCTAAGAAAACTCCATGATCATCATAAATTGCTCATCATAAATTGTAAATGACATGAAGGCTCAAAACAACAATATTAATATTAATATTAATAATAATAATAATAATAATAATAATAATTTTAATTTTTACCCCGCCTTTCCAAATGCATGATCAAGGCGGCTTACAAGACAAAGAATAATAAAATACAGTTAAAAACATCACAATATAAAAGTTTAAAAACATCATTACAAGGGGTATGAACGGGAATCTATACAAATCGCAATTCACCAGGGGCAAGAAAAAAACAATGTTTGCACTAGTCCGGGGTCGAAAAACAAAAAACAAGGAGCAGAGAAGAAGCACTATTACCTAAAGTGAAAAAGCCAGCTGGAATAGATGCGTTTTTAATTGTTTCTTAAAAGAAACTAAAGATGCAGAGGAACAGAGCTCTACAGGAAGCTTATTCCACAATGAGGGGGCGACAATAGTAAAAGCCCTCTGTGAGGTCCTCACCAGATGGGATTTAGGGACCTCCAACAAATTTGTCCCAGATGTTCTGAGTGTGCGGGGCGGATTATATGGAGAGAGACGGTCCTCCAAGTACCCTGGGCCCAAGCCATTTTGTTAATTGCAACCAAAGCAAAGACCTGGCAGTGATGGAAATTTTGCAGGAAAGACTTTCTCTCTCTGTCCTTCTACTAATATAAACATAAGAATGGAAATTACCTTAGTCTTATTTAAATCAACGGGTTTTATATAAGCATTGATTAACAATTCAGCAGTTGACTGAGTTGGCTCCAGCCACTGGATTTGGACCTATTTCTTCATCTATACTGTACTGTGGCCACATCTACATCTTCACATCTCTATAGATATCTATGGGCAACCAAGATGGCAAGGGTATCACTTATGGGTTCAGAAATCCCAAACTTAACAAAATACTGTATAAGTGAATAGAAGGGCTGATGGCTGCAGAGTTCAACTATGGGCTTGTCTATACGTACAGGGATTTACTCTGCATTCCACACACTCCAGATTGCTCTGTCCTGTTTGCATGACACAAGGCCAAATACCTGCATTGGGTGCCTTCATAACTGTCTCCACAATCCCTGCACCCGATTCAGGGGGGCTTCCTCCTCCTAACCCGCATTTAAATATCTCACCTTTTGCTGTGGATTTTCAACTCTTCACAGCCATAACCACAGCTGTGGGTGCAAGTCATTCTGGGGTCAGAATGAGGGGCCCAGCATTGATAGCATGGCTGAGCACCTTGTGCTGACCTCAGCAGCAACAGCGAGCAATGAATGGGGACTGTGTGGGAAGCCCATCATTTGTCGTGAGAGCTGAAAACTTGCAGTAAAAGAGAGTAGTCAGGAGGGATGTGGGGAGAATTCAGGACCAGAATATTATGGGGGCACCCCAGAGTATTCTGGCAAGTCAAGATGGGGCCTAAGTCAATGCTTCCCACCCCCCTCAACTAACAAGACAGCAACCAAGAGCAAAGGTTGATGCCCTAAGATGGCCCTTGATGGGCTCTTGACCCGCAATGTGTTCCAGGGAGGCCAGCATGACCCAAAGGACTGAGGACAATCCCACCAGCCTCATTGGCCACTTGCTTTTCGTGGGGTGTGTGGCCCATGTGGGAACTTTCCATGGGGTTTCCTGAGTGTGGTCCATCAGCCTGAGATCCAAAACCAATGTCTCACCTCTGCTTCTGCCCAGGTCTTCCTGTCCTTGAAGAATCCATAGCAAAATCCTTGGTAGACCAACCAGCCCCGGCGGCAAGATTCAGCTTCTGCAAAGATTCAAAGAGAAAGGAGAAAGCAAGCACAGTTGAGTCTCAATTCTTAGGAAAGCATAAATAGACAAGAGCACCTTTCTGGTACTCTGCTAATTTTAAAACTAAACCCGAACAGGCTTGGCTTTGATATTTTGATTTTTAAATCTGTTTGTTTCCTAGCAAAGGCTGAAGCCCAGAGTCAGGGAGAACACAACCAGAATGTCCTCTGTAGGGAAGGAGGACATGGCCAAGAAACATTCCAGCCTGGGTCCTCCTCTTCCAGAACTTGGGAAGGTGACTTCTTTGGATTGAAACTGCCAGGATCCCCCCGACAACTAGCATAACCACTAACCATGCTGTGAGGTCTATTCCAAGGAAGTCACTTGACAAAGTTATGTTCCTTTGTAAAGTCGAAGGCTTTCATGGCCGGCATCCATTGTTTTTTGTGGGGTTTTGGGCTATGTGGCCATGTTCCAGAAAAGTTTCTTCCTGACTTCATCTGTGACTGGCATCTGTTCCTTTGGCAGAAGATCTCAGCTTTCTTGTCCTGGGTATCTGAAGAGAGCTGTTCCTTGTGCTGCATGAATCACTCCAACGTCCGGAAGAACTGCTTTAAATGGGTTTAGTGCTGCGCTCCAGCCTCCTCAGCAAACTGGGCCAGAAATTCAGTGCAAGTGCAAACAAGGGCCATTTAAACCAGTTCAGATCAGTTTGAAACCCAATTTATTATGTAGTGGGAATGAGGCCCCAGACTCACCTTTTAAAAGCAAGCTGACAAGGAGAAAGCCACAAAGGCTGAGGCTGAAAGACGACTGGTCCTCCATCTTCCCGCTTCCCCTGGGAAGAGAAAGTGTTAGAGAAGAATGAAGTTGGAGTAGGCAAAATGGACAGACATTGCCTCCTTGCAAAATGTGGAGGTGTCTTTAGAAAAGTGAGCTCATGATATCTCCATCTTGGCATTCTGTTGTCTCTTCTGAGGTTGCCAAGTGATCAGGTGAAAACAGCCCTGTCTGTTCCTGTGCCTTTCACAGCCCAGTTCATCTGCACACACCAACAGGAGACACTTTTCATGATATTGCAGTGAGAGGTTGGATGTCCACCTATCAGGGATGCTATAGCTGTAGGTATCCTCCTCTGGCATCAGGGGGTTGGAATGGCCCACCCTAAAGATCTCTTCCAACTCTACAATTCTACCATCTTATGACTTGTCAGATATTTCCCCCACACTAGTCCCCAGAGACAGTAAAGGTTCTGTTGTACTGGACAACCAGTCTAACTAATGAGATTGTTTTAAGATGGCATATATTAATAGAATCATAGAAGCACAGAGTTGGGAGAGAGCCCAAGGGTCATCCAGTCCAATCCCATGCTGCCATGCCGGAAGACACCATCAAAGCACTTCCAAAAGGTAGCCACCTAGCCTCTTTTTCAAAACTTCCAACGAAGGAGAATCCACCACACGTCCAGGCAGCATCTTCCATGGTCAAACAGCTCTTATCCTCAGGAAGTTTTTCCTAATGTTTCAGTGGAATCTCTTGTCCTATAGTTTGCATCCATTGATTCCAGGTCCTGTTCTCTGGAGTAGCAGAAAACAAGCTTGCTCCCTCCTCAATATGACACCCCTTCAAATATTTAAACAGGGCTATCATATCACCTCTTAAGCTTCTCTTCTCCAGGCTAAACATCCCCAGCTCCCCAAGCCATAAGGCATGGTTTCCAGGCCTTCCACCATTTTGGTTGCTCTCCTCTGGTTATGTTCCAGCTTCTCAACATCCTTTTTGAATTGTGAGGTCCAGAACTGGACACAGTATTATTCCAGGTGAGGCCTGACCAAAGTGGAATAAAGTGGCACTATGACTTCCCTCAATCTAGACACTATACTGCGATTGATGCAAACTAGGATCATATTGGCTTTTAAAGGTGCCACATCATGCTGTTTGCTCATGTTCCATCTTTCTTTTACTCTCTGACTCCTTCTTTTCTAGTTTCTATATCAAAAGGTGCATGCACTCACCTGACCATTCCTCTGTCTGTCTGTCTCTTTCTCTCTGTCCTGCTCCTCTCCCTACTATGACAATTTTGCATTCATTCAGGGCTGTAGAAACTTTCAGCTGCTGAACATCTTGGGAGGAATTTATATGCAAATAGGTAGAACATGATGAGACACATGGCTGCACAAACAAAGCACAGAGAGATCTGGCCACTATGGATGAGCAACTTCTTGACCAGCAGAAAACGTAAATGGGGTGGAAACAGAGAAGAACTTAAACTGCCACCAGATTTACTATTAAGCATGAGTGGATCTGGAGGGCTGGTTTTCTTTCCTCTTGGTTCTTCAAGAAAATGTGTAAAAAGAAAAAAGACAAATGCAATATGCCAGAAAAGCTCTTCTGTTTAAATAAATAAATAAATAAAAATTAAACTTTTCTTTATATCCCGCTTTTCTGTGACAAGACAATCAAAGCGGCTACAACATGTTAAAATTCACATTTACAAATGTATGTCCCAAATTCCCCCCCTTAAAACAGGATTAAACATGTAACAATTAAAACATCTATTAAAAACACAATAAAAATACAGCGAGGACAAAGTGGGGGCTGATCCATGATGTGAGCGAGGGGCAGTCATTCTGTGGCCAGGCACTTTTATTCAGGAAAGGCCTGCCGGAAGAGATCTGTCTTGACAGCTTTTTTAAAGCTGGCAATTTGACAGATCTCATCCGGCAGACAGTTCCACAGGGTTTTTTTAAAGTCTTTTTTTAAAGTTAAGCATTGCCTCCTTACCCCCATTTTTTTTAAAGACGACTGCTACTTAGCACTGCATCCAAAGTACTGGGTTTATATCCACAGAAACTCATGCAAAAATACAAAGATGTTAGTCTTAAAGGTGCCACCAGAATTCTCTTTATTTTCTCCCCTCCCTTCCTCCTTTTATTGTTGACATTCTTGGAGGATTCCAGAAGTGGCCATTTGCCCTACCATTTTTAGAAAAAAGGGCAAACGCTGGGTTTTTGAGGGGCTGAGGGCTCCAAAATAGCTCCTGGAGTCCCCATGCACCCTAGGATTGAACTTAGTCCACCTCCATTTGTCCTCCCAGAAGGAGAAAGGGAGGCACTGCTCTTATACCTATGTAACCACAGTGCTGACATCGGTTTCTGGGCATGTTTAGCTAGGCTAAAAGAAGACTGAGAGGTGACATGGTTGAGTCAATAGGGTAATACAGCAGCTAAAAAAGTCAATGCAATTCTAGGCTGCATCAATAGAAGTATAGTATCTTGATCGAGGGAAGTAATAGTGCCACTATATTCTGCTTTGGTCAGACCTCCATTGCTTCAGGAGGGTGACCAAAATGATGAAGAGTCTGGAAACACCAAGCCCCATGAGGAGTGGCTTTGGGAGATGGGTTTATTTTCTGCTTGTTTTCTGCTGCTCCAGAGAATAAGACATGGAACAATGGATGCAAGCTACAAGAAAAGAGAATCCATCTCAACATTAGGGGGAACGTCCTGACAGTAAGGGACGTTTGACAGTGGAACGCACTCTTTCCTCAAAGGTTGTGGTGGAATCTCCTTCTTTAGAGGTCTTTAAGCAGAGGCTGGATGGCCATCTGTCAATGGGGATGCTTTGATTGAGAGTTCCTGCATGGCAGAATGGGGTTGGACTGGATGGTCCTTGGGGTCTCTTCCAACTCTATGATTCTACGACTGTAAGAGTGATTCGGCAATGGAAACAATTGTCTAGAGAGGTGGACCTCTTCAAAAGGAGGCTTGCTAAAGATGTTTTAGATCAGTGGTTTCCAAACTCTGGTCCACCCATGTCTGGAACTCCAACTGCCAGATGTCCCACCTTGCTTGGTCAACAGGAATTCTGGGAACTGAAGTCCATAACATCTGAATGACCAAACTTTGGGAACTATTACTTTAGCTAGAGATCCTGCACTGGGTGGAGAGCTGAACCTGATGGCCCATAGGGCATCTTCCAGTTCTATGATTCTTCACACTAGGGATGCAAGTCTTCACAAAGGATGCATCTACACTACAGAAATAATGCAGCTTGCAATTTCCTTATATGACAATGTAGGAAATACACTAGTGTTAACCAAAAAGCTAGGGCTCCTGGGAGGGTATCAGAAATTAATATATCTTAGAGAAATTTTAATAGCTCAAATAAAAAAGCCTTGGCTGGGGCAACGTTCAGCCTTGGGATCTTTTCCCTTTGTATATAGGTTCCAAGTCACACAGAACTCCACAACAATTCCAAATAAGGTTCTGAGTGTTATTAAGAAAATCAGCAACACACACACACACAAGAACTAACAAACCAAAAAGTGAGAGAAGGGGGAAAGAGGAGGCCTTGCTAATGGCAATACAGTATCAATCCTGAAGCATGATTCTAATTGATGGGGGTCCAGAATGGAGATGGCTCAATAGCCTCCTCAGCGAGTGGGGCGGCCGGCTTATTGAGGAGTCTAGTAGAACAAAGAGAGTGTCTGTCCAGTCCCAAACTAGACCAAATTGCTAGTGTTGATGCAGTGGTATATATACTCAAAATCATATACTGGGACAGTAATCTCAGAATGAATGGATTCTGTCTCTGGCTTTTCTTCGTGAATGAAGATTCAGGAAGGATTCATCCCGCACTTTGTACAAGTGCGTTGATGACTAAAAAGGTCAAT
>NC_056526.1:2642344-2676577 GCF_019175285.1 Sceloporus undulatus | reverse complement strand
CCCCGATTTGAATCTACGCTGAACAACTGCATCATCATTGTCACCCAGTATCATTTAGTACAAGGTATTGGTAATAACCTTTAAAGCCCTTCATGGCTTAGGTCCAGCTTACTTATGTAAATGCCTTCCTCCATACAATGCACCCCGCACACTCAGGTCCTCTGGGGGTAACCTATTGCAGCCAAGAAGACTAGGCTTGCTTTTAAGAAAGCAGTCAGACAGATCTCTTCCAGCAGGCCTTCCCTGGTTGACTGATTGATTGTTTCATGATACTGATATGGATTGCCCCATTTGCCCCATGATGCCTCATTTTAATTATGTTTAATTTAGACCGACCCAGTACAGAAAGCAGCATCCTGGCAGCATTCTAGGGTTAGGGAGCACACAACAAACTAAGTCAACAGAATTTAGATGCTGTTTTTACCCCCACAATAATCTGTCATGTAGTAGCAGGTCAGGAGCCGTGGTTTGAGTGTAGGACTTGACTCTGGAGATCAGGGTTCAATACTCCCTGAGTGACTTTGGGTGAATCACACACTGTCAGCCCCAGAAAACCCCACAATAAGTTCACCTTGGTTACGCTATAGTTGGAAATGGCTTGAAGGTAGACAACAAAACAAAGTGGGTCCAGTAGTATGGTCTGTAATGGTTTGACTGTGGCTTTTAATGAGGTTACCCAGGAATGCTGATGTGGTCACCCTCGCTGGTATTTGAGCTCGTATTTGCAAAGCCAGGCAAAACCAGAAGTGCAGTCGATGTCATTCCATTTCTTAAATCCTGGAAAGTAACAGGGAACTGGGCTCAATAACTTTCCCCTTCCTTCCTTCCTTCCTTCCTTCCTTCCTTCCTTCCTTCCTTCTCATCTATCCCATCTTACTATCTCTCACTTTATTTATATCCCACCTTCCTCCCAGGCTGGGACCCAAGGAGTCTTCCAGAAAGGCAGAAAATACAATCCTGGAGGAGAGTGCTATGGATATAGTGGACTGCTAAAAAAGACAAACAAATGAGAGCTAGAGCTGATCAAGCCTGAACTCTTCCTAGAAGCCAAGGTGACTAAACTGAGGTTGTTGTGCTTTGGCCACACCATGGGAAGACAGGACTCTCTGGAAATGACAATAATGCTCAGTAAGTTGGAAGACAGGAGGAAAAGGGGAAGATGGATAGACTCCATAATGGCTGCCCTGAGTCTGTAAAACCTGAGGAGTGCAGTTGAGGAGAGGGGAGTTGGAGGTCTTTCATTCATGAGGTTGCCATACGTTGAAGTTGACTTGTGGGCAGTTAACAACAAAGCCATGTAGGGGAGAATGACGGTAGTCTGCCAGCCAAGTAGCAACCCATCTGGTCCCATTAGCTTTGGGTGAAACAGTAGCCCTTGAATTTTTGTTCCCAACTACAGTAGGACTACAGTGGTCCCTCCACATTCACTAGTGTTGGGGGCACACTACCCACATTAAAGTGGAAAACCTGAGTGAACATTTCTCTAGGAATCGCTTAGTCCTCCAGCACAACTCTATGGTCAACATCTGCCAGACATTGAACACAGAATTGCACTAGAGGATCTACAAATATCTAGAGAAATGTTCCCTCTATGAATGTCTAGGTCCTCCAGTGTGACTTTTGGTGGAGGCTGACCATTGAGTTGCCCTGGAGGACCTAGAGATTCCTAGGAGGGCTGACAGTATTGAATCAATAGGTTCTAACTATGTATTGATCCAACACTCCACAACTCATTCCACGGCTCTATTCTAGTTGTGACCGGCCAACAGGTTTCAAACCCTAGTGTCTCCCTGACCCTGGACTGAACCCCAACACAAAACCCTTCAACATTTCATGGATGCGAACTGGGACATAGGTGGCCAAGCAACATCGGAGGGTGGTCAAGATGGCAAAAGCTATTAGCAACAAAGAACACACAAGCCAGAAGAAGCTGCAGCAGTTTGATTTTGCATACTGGGAAAGGCAAAATCCTAGGCCTCATTCCCACTTACAAAAAAAGTGGTTTGCAATCCGAATCGATGGACTGATTCGACAGTGGAGCATGGTTCCCACTACATTTGTCCTGATCACATTTTTTCCCTGTAAAATAACCCACTTATGGTTCGCATTCACTAATGAATCGGATCAAAATACACCGGCTCCAGCCGGCTGAAGGGCAAATTTAAATTGATTCTGATCCACATCTGGTTCACACTTGCGCAGAACTGATTTCTCCAAAAAGATGCAAAAAATATCAGCGTCAAAAGGTGCAGGTTAAATGGGTCTAGCGCATGGCCCCCCTCACCAAATCGCTTCAGCGAATCTACTCAAGTGGGAACCAGGGTTATTTGAACCAGTTCAAACCGATTTGCAAGCCGGTTTAAAAGGTAGTGGGAATCAGGCCCTACCCTTTCCTCTCCTCCTTAGTGAATTAAGTACATTTGCACTTTGAACTCAGTTTGCAGCAATTAAAGTAAGCTGAGGACAAAGCGGGAAAGTGAGAAGAAGAAAGGAATATTGGGACATTTTAAAAGCAGCTGGAATACTGGGATCGCAGAGGATTAACTGGGAATGTCCCTTCCGAATCAGGGCAACTTGGGGTATGCAACATCCCATATCCACATCAGTCCACTGTTTCAGCTACTGGGTTCAGGAGGTTTCCTAACTGGATCTCTGACCCTTACCTTCCTGGGGAAGGAGATGGACACAGGGTTCAAAGGACCCCGAATTGTTCGGTTCCCCCTTTGCCCAAGGCAAGTATGTGACTTTGAAGGCATCCATCCACTGCCAGTCTCTTTCCTGTTGAGAGAGAGAAGGAAAACGTCGGGGTCCCTGCTGCAGAAAGACCAGACAGGGGCTGCATCTGCACTGCAGAATGAATGCAGTTTGCCACCACTTTAACGTCCATGGCTCAATGCTAAGGGATCCTGGGATCTATAATTTAGTGAAATATGTGGCTTTGTCTGTTAGAGAGCTCTGGCCGAGAACAACAAACTACAAAGCGCAGGATTTGAGAGAATGGAGCCATGACAGTTCAAGGAGTGTCAAACTGCATTCAACCTGCAATGTAGCAACAGCCTAGATCCTCATCTCTTCCTACGGAACTCTGTGATTTGTAGTTTCTTGTGGCACAAGAGTTCTCTGGCAGAGAAGGCTAAATTCCGGGCACAGAACAAGGCTTGGGTCCAACCTATTTGAGGGATCGCCTGCTCCCATATAATCTGGCCCACTGCACCCTCAGGTCCTCTGGGAGGAATCTATTGCAGCCTTTAAAGACCAGACTAACTGCTCCCTCCCAGAGGGCCTTCTCTGCAATGGCTCCTAAACTATGGAACGGTCTGCCGGACGAGATCCATCAAATTGCCAGCTTAGACAGCTTTAAAAAAGCTGTCAAGACAGATCTCTTCTGGCAGGCCTTTCCTGAATAAAGTGCCCGGCCACAGAATGACCAGCCCCCGCTCTGTCCTCGTCATACTGTGTATATTTTCTTTCTTTTTTAATTCTGTTTTAATAGATATTTTAATTGTAACATGTTTAATCCTGTTTTAAGGGGGGGATTTGGGACACAGTGTTGTAAATGTGGATTTTAATATGTTGTGAGTCGCTTTGATTGTCTAGTTACAGAAAAGCGGGATACAAATAAAAGTTTTATTTTATTTATTATTTTATATTTATCTCTCTCCAAACCACAAATCCCAGAATTCCACAGCATTGAACCATGGCAGTGAAAGTGTTATCAAGCTGCATTATTTCTACAGTGCAGATGCAGCCTTCCTACCACACTGAATCTGCAATTAGTTTCCCTGAGGCAAAGCTTGGAAAAACTACTATTTGGATTATACCTCCCAGAATCCCCCAATTATTGCGGTAAAATAAAATTCTGGTATTGTGAGCTAGCGAAAGAGAGAGAGAGAGAGAGAGAGAAAGAGAGAGAAAGCTTTTGTTATACCTTAGGATCAGGTGGTGAATTTAAATCAACTAGATTGGCTTCTTGGTTGTGGTCAAAGAGTCCAATCCAAATGGGTCCGGTGCCACCAGAGGTTTCACTAATGGGAGTGATGAAGTTGGCCACTGCTTCCATCTCTTCTGCATCAAGGATAGAGGCAAGATGGCTACGGGCCGCATGCCTCCGACAGTCAAACTGAAAGAAACGTTCAATAATTTTACTCAAACTTGTCATAGTTATGATTTAAAAGTCAGATTCAGATTGGATATTGTAGGTGCAATGTATACACATCGATATGTATCTGATGGTGTGGGGATTTCACAGGGTGTTCTTAGGTAAGGAATCCTCTGCCTCATTCCCACTTACAGATAAATTGGAGTGTGATCCTAATCGATTGATCGATTCGACAGCAGAGCGTGGTTCCCACTGCATTTGCCCCGATCGCATTTTTCCCTCTAAAATAATCCACTTGTGGCTCACATTCAGGCATGAATTGATTCAAAATGGACCAGTTCCAGTCGGCTGAAGGGCAAATTTAAATTAATTCCAATCCACATCTGATTCACACTTGTGCAGAATCGATTTATCGAAAAAGACGTGGAAAACCCCTCAGTCCAATGCGGAGGAATAAAATGGTCTCATCTAGGCTCCCCCCCCCCCCGCCCATCAGAATCACTTCAACGATTCAGTTTAAGTGGGAACCAGGGTGTTTGAAACAGTTTAAACCAATTTGCGATCTGGTTTAAAAGGTAGTGGGAATGAGGCCTTCAGTGGCTTTGCCAGTTCCTTCCTCTCAATTAGAACCTCTAGCACCTGGATCCATTGGAAGTCTCCCATCCAAGTCCTAATCACTGCTGACCCTGCTTAACTTCCAAGATCAGAAGAGATCTTGTGCCTTTAGGGTATTAAGGCTTTAGTCTACCAAAAGCCCACCAAAAGCCAATCTTACTTCTGCGTCAAACCAGTTCTTCTTTCCTGTGAAGAGTCCATAGCAGCAGTCCTTGTAGGTCAGCCAACCTTCTGGGCAGCTTACTTCAGCAGTTGCTAATGGAGGAAGAAAACATTACAGTTGGCCCTCCACCTTGGCAGCTGTGACTTTTGCGAATTTGATCATTTGTGTATTTCATTATTTTCTCTCTAGGGCCTCCAACACAACTCTGCCAGAAGTTGACAACAGAGTCACACTGAAGTGCTGCCTAGAGAAAACACTTCTCTAGGCATTTGTAGGTCCTCCAATGCAATTCTATAATCATGTTCTGCCAGATGTTGATCACAGAGTTGCGCTGGAGGACCAAGAAATTCCTAGCGAGTGTTTTTTCACGTAACAAAAATTAGTGGTTTTTTATTTGCCGCTTTTCCCCTTTCATAGGAGTCCTACACATCTAACTCCACTGAATGTAGAGGGCCCCTGTACTTCCAGAGGTGAGATAACAGCTGGAATATGAAGAGAGCATCTAGGTACCACAGATGTTGTGTGATGGAGGTAGGTAAGCACAGGTGAGGCTGGGCAAACAAGTTCTTGACCCTTGACCTGGTCAGTGAAACCCACAACAACCCACTACTCCTTTTCTCCTTGAACTATGAATCTTGGTTTATGTAGTTCCTTGACACAAAAACAAAGAATTTCAGCAATTCTCTCCCCATTCCAGGATAATACAAGGCTTATCTGCAATTTTTGAGCACTATTCCAGATTGAAGACTTGGTTGGGCAAAATGCATTTGCACACGAATACTTGTGGTATGGAAGAATCCACAGATGCTCTGAGTTTGCAAGACTTGAGCACGGTTCTGGATGAGTTGGAGGTCTCTCACAGATGGGGCACCATACATCGAAACTGACTTGGCAACACATAACAACAAGAACCATAGCTTCGGGAGGGTCCCGAAGGGCCATCCACTCCAAACACATTCTGCCATGCAAGAAGACACAAAGCAAGCCCTCCCTGGGACAGATGGCCACCCAGCCTCTGCTTAAAAACCTCCAAAGGAAGAGACTCCAGCAGCAGCAGCATCTTCCACAATTGAACAGCTCTTATCATGAGGAAGTTCTTTCTAATATTGAGGTGGAATCTCTTTTCCTGTAGCATGCATCCATTACTTCCTCTCTGGAGTCTCTGGAGCAGTAGAAAACAAGCTTACTCCCTCCTCAACGTGACACCCCTTCAAATCCTTAAAACAGGACTTTCATATCACCTCTTAACCATCTCTTCTCCAGGCTAAATATCCCCAGCTCCCTAAGTCTCTTCTCATAAGGCATGGTTTCCAGACCCTTCACCATTTTGGCCGCCCTCCTCTGGACACATGGCTCCAGCTTCTCAACATCTTTTTTGAATTGTGATGCCCAGAACTGGACACAGGATTATCCCAGGTGAGGCCTGATCAGAGCAGAACACAGTGGTACTATCACTTCCCTTAATCTAGACAGTACACTCCTATTGATGCAGTTTTCAAAGCCTATTCAGAATTTGGGAGTTGTTTGGCAAAATAATAATAATAGTAATAGAAATCCACATGTGATTGCTTTACACAAGAAACAGCATTTTCTGCACAGCACAATAGGGCATTACTATGCAGAAAATATTACTGCTGTGCAGAAATATCCTTTCCTTCTCAGAAAATGTGCTTCCTGTGCAGAAAAGGTTGTTCTCTATACAAATCAACGATGTGCAAATCTGCCCAGAATAAATCCCAATTGCAGCATTTTTACTACAGGAAACAGCACATTCTATGCAGGAAATAAATATTTCGGCGTAGAAATACTGTTTTCTTTGCAAACAATTCTGTTTTCTGTATAAAACAACCACTGTACAAATTTTGTGCAGAATTAAGTTCAAAACTGTGAAGGCTTTTCTAGTCCAGGGTTCTTATTGTCTGAGTTTCTCAGTTCTTGAAAAACGAGGGTTTTGACCATTTCCTGAATACTTTTGAGTCTTTCCCCCTCTCTATGGCAGATGCACCATTTGTTGTGCAATGTGAGCATTTGGCAGGAAGGTAGTATAGCACAATGACTACCTAATTATGTGAGTGTAAATCTCCACTATGCAAACATGATGTAGGATCTCAGCTATGGATGACTTTGGCCCGGTACAGATGGACCTTTAAAGCGCCCTCATCACGTGCGAGCGTTGCCTGGTGGGTGGAGCGTCCACACGCCCTGCAATCCTCGCACGTGACGAGGGTGTAACAATGGCAGTGCCCAGTTTACATGGGTGCCGTCATTGTTACATATGTGCCGCATGACGTCCACACGCATCGCGTGGCACTTACATAACGAATGTGCCAGTGGTTCGCTCATTACACCGCCACTGCAGCAGACAAAGAACCCTCTTTTTGCAGGTTCTTTTTCCGCTGGTGGGAAGCCACGCAGTGTGTCCGCTGCATTTCCCCCCCGACGGAAAACTAGGCACTGGCTGACCGCCCTTTGGGGTAGTCTGTACCGGGCCTACATTGCTCTTGGAACTAAGGGTCAGTTCTGCTAGTGAAGTCTCACCTCTCAAAACCAAGCTGACAACCAGGATACCAAAGCGGCAACAGAATCTGGAAGAGGTAGAAGAGGAGGCAGGCCACATCTGGCTTTTTAGAAAAACACAAAAGAAAACAACAATAACAAATCAGCAGGACCCCTAAAATATATATTTTTAAAAAATGGCATGCAGCTCCATGAGAAAAAGACCCCAAATCTGTAGTTGGTGTAATATCTGTAGCAGGAGCAGGCCCTCAGTCGGACACCCCTACTTTGAAAGTCCTTATGCTGGTCCTATAGCCCCTGATAGTTGTCCACCTCCAGTTTGAAAGTTTGTTCACTGGCATATCTCAGGGAGATGGGGAGAAAATATGAGAATGCCAGTTACTTACTGTGTTCTAGTTGAGAACTGGTCTAAGCGCACCTAAAACACACGAAGAAGAAGATAATGCCCAGTTTTAACACTTATTTGGCTCCCATAGACCCTTCTTCTTCGCAGATTAGTGAATCTCTTAGTGCAAATGTGCTACAGATTTCCAAATGTGGCAATGACACATACCTACTTACCTTCCAAGAGAGGGAGCATAGCTATGTGGGATTCATTGATTCAGGTCTAATCTGCACTGCAGAAATAATGCAGTTTGACACCACTTTTACTGCCATGGCTCAATGCTAGAGAATTCAAAGATTTGTAGTTTTGTAGAATATTTAGCCTTCTCTGTCAGAGAGCTCTGGTGCCCCACTAAACTATAAATTCCAGTATCCCATAACATTATGCATTATTTTTGCAGTGCAGATAATACTCCAATCAATCAAGGAAGCCACAACTATAATTTCTCATATAATCCCTGAGTGGGGCTATGAATTAAAAGGATTTCTGGGAGGTCCCTCATTCATAGGGTTGTCATAGGTTGATGCCAACCTGACAGCAAACAACTATTATGCATTGTGGGCTGGAGAAGCCCTAGACTCAGAGAGGGTTTAGGAGACCAAAATAGAGAGATAACTCACCCAAGAGTAGTCAGATTCTCTGTAGCAATACTTTTGATTTGTCCAGAACTGGGCAAACTTGAGTTATTGTTGGGTAATAAAATGACCCTCCAGAAGATGGGGGTGGATTTGTAATCTAGTTGGGTGTGGCACAGCATGCATGCCTCTGTGGAGGAAATCTATGGGACCTCTCCATGTGCAACAGTTTAACCCCAAAGCACTCAGAGAACACTTTCATTGGAAGGTGACAACAGATGAGCAAGAAGATGGGGATCTCATTCTATCTGGAACTATACTAACACCCCCTCATCCTCTTTCTTGTACACTCTCATGCACTCACTCACTTACTGAAAGATCTGATAACTCAAACCCTAATAAGACCCACTTCCCATCACATCAACTTCAGCTAGCCCTCCACATTTGCAGCTTTGACTTTTGTGGATTTGATTATTTGTTGTTTTGATTAAAATGTTGTTGGTAGGAATCTCTAAGTCCTCCAGAAGTTGACAGTAGAGCTGTGTTGGAGAACATAGAAGTCCTTAGAAAAAACACTTCTCTAGGCTTTTGTAGGTCCTACAGCATGATTCTATGATCTACCTCTGGTAGATGTTGACCATAGAATTGCGCTGGAGGACCTGTAGATTCCTAGAGTGGTGTTCTCTTAGGTAAAAAGAAGGTAAAAAACAGCAAATGAAAAAGTGGTTTTTCATTTGCTGTCCCCCCCCCACACACACACAATCACAGTGTCCTTTTTGCCTAACCCCAGCGAATGTGGAGAGACCACTGTATTTGCTAAACCAGCTGAGCAGGAGGAAAACTCTGTGACAAAAGGGAATGTTTTCTTGAGTCATAAAGGAATCACTCTTCCTTCTATGACAGCCCTGCCACGAACCATACACGAATATGGTTTCTACTATGAAACCTGGGGATGGTAAGAGTTACAATCCAGTACATCTGAGCAGCTCTAGATTTAGTTAAACAGGACAAGAGGACCCCCATTTCATGACCTACCAAGAGGAGGCCTCCGTAGACAAGGAAGGGAAGAGGAGAGATGTAATAACAGCACAGTGACGTGTCCCATGAAATCTAAATTAACACACTGTGGGGAGATTTCCAGGGGGTTTTAAGGGCTAAATCTAGCCGTTGGACAAAGGTGATGAATTGCCTGGGGTGAGGCAATCTGTTCTGACAATACTCAAGGGAAATGGGAAGGAAATGAAGTTGATAGTGGCTCATCAGGTGAGACATCGAGACAATCATCACCCATTCTTCTGATTACTGGAGCTGATGGTGATTCCATTAGTAACTCCCAAACTACCTGTTGGGTTTTCTGAAGGGTATTGTTCTCAAGAGGTCCCATGAGGCTGACCTCATCTGAGTATAGTACCACTTTGGGGATTATGGCGCTAGCCTGGAAGGGCTGAATTATGGTGACCCTCAGGCAATTGTATCATGAGTTGTTCTTGACAAAATTGGTTCAGCCTGGGTTTGCCACCATTGTCTTCCTCTGAGGCTGAGAGAGTGTCGCTTGCCCAAGCTCACTCAGGGATGAGTAGAGACTTGAATCCTGGTCTCCCAGAGTCCTAGTCCAACACTCAAGCCACTACACAATACTACAAAAATAAACCCCAGACCCGCAGAAGTTGCTGAGCTCTGATCTAACAGAATGAAATGGGTACATTTTGAGTATTAGGAGTGGCACTCCTGATGATGCAGCCCATTGCTGCATGGGCCAGAGTCACACTGGCTTCTGTTCTCTTTGACAACAATGACTCCCCTTAAAATATTCAGTTAGTGCTGTACCTTGTGTTTGCTGTTCAAAGTCATTGTTCCCTGTCCTACTGCCATGACGAAATTTTTCCATGTTCCAGAAATCTTACTTCTTGAATAATTAAGAGTCCATAGCCTTTGGAACATGGATGCATTTCCTCATGAAATGAAATTGTTGTTCAAGATGAAGAGATGCATAAGATGAAGAGATAAGCATGAATGTTTCTTGGGATCAATGAAAAAGAACAGGAGTCAACTGTGTGCATAACACTTTGACACAAAGAGCCAGAGAAAAACACATCGCCACCAACACCAACGCCATCATCATCTCCTCACTCTTCTGCCCAGGTAGATCATATCTAGGGACATATAGTGGTTCTGGTGTCAGCTTTAAAGATCCCATCTTTAACAATAAGGTTCAGCAGCTTGAACACTCTCTTTTACAATCACATTAAACCCAAAACCAAATCACCACTCCACTAAATTGAAAGCACTGCCACTGAAAAGTACAACAGAGTGACAAGTGTAGAAGAGGTTGGCACATGGAGCTCTTCTATTTGTGTCATGTTTAGCAAAGGTGTATTTCATATAGGATCCTAGAGTTGGAAGAGATCTCAAGGGCCGTCCAATCCAACCCCCTTCTGCCATGTAGGAAGATACCATCAAAGTCTTTTCAATAGAAGGCCATCCAGCCTCTGTTTAAAAACCTCCAAAAAAGGAGACTCCTCCACTCTTCAACAAGACAGTGCCTTCCAGCTCTTACTGTCAGGAAGTTCCTCCAAATGTTGAACTGGAATCTCTTTTCCTGGAGCTTGCATCCATTGTTCCAGGTCCTATTCTCTGGAGCAGCAGAAGACAAGCTTGCTCCATCCTCAATACGGCATTCCTTGAAACATTTCAACATGGGTATCATGTCACTTCTTAACCTTACCATATAGCTTTTACTTCCACTTACATCCTCTGTCAACCTGTATTCATCTTTGTAGGGTTTGTCTAATGTCCTGGCTTTAATTCACTTATACACAGCCATTGTTCTTAATGAACTGCAGAATCACTGTTCTGGTTACTTCCAATTCTATAACTGTATTATAAAATCCAATTTAGGGGCTTTACATACAGCCCTGAAGGGGAGGCATGCAGCTACCCCTTCTTCAGCCGGATCAGGGCCATGGCAACCTCACACTGCGTCCTGATCCGGCCTCTGGAAGATGCAAAAAGGAGCTGCAAAATGCAGCTCCTTTTTCCGCCCTCCAAAGGGCACCATAGCCATGGCAATGCGGCTGTATAGTGCACCCTTGGCGCTGCATCATTTGGAGGCAGCGCCAGAGGTGTGTCATGATGCCGCACACCATCTGGAGTGGTGCATGGCATCAGGGCACCTGAGGGGAATGGAGTCAGCATGTGTCATCAAGACACTGCGCCCTGACTCTGCTTTCAGGCCAGCCTTTTAGGCCAGCCTGGATAGCCCCTAAGAGAACATTTTAATGTCTACTCTGTAACAGAGATGACAGAAAGAAATGATACATTTCTACCACTACTGTATTTACTCATTGCTGCTCTGCAGAACTGTTTTAGTGTGGTAAAAGGACTCCTTCAGGTGAATCCTAAAGATGACTTCAGGGAATAATTGAACACTTAAGGAATTGACATTTAATTCCATTGATTTCATTTCGTCTGGTAGACACAGAAGGTGGCACTATAGGACCAATGCACTAAGCCACAGCATTTTAAAAATACTAGTTTAATTCCTGCAACTTACCATTTTGTCTCCTATGCTTTTTGGCACCTGTTTTAAGCTGATGATTGAGGTCACCAAGAGACTGGAACTGATGTAGCATTAGCGCTATGATAATAATCAAGAATGTATCTGTGGGGGGTGCATTGCCCTGCAACAAGAATTCTGTCCCTTGCAATGACATTTTTCTTTCAGTCCCCAATTTTTTGTCCAAAAACAGAACGTATAATACATGGGTGTCTGGCCCCAAGAAGATGCTTGTCATTATTGTAGCCTTGCTCCTTCTCCCCACACAGGGTTCATTCATGCTTCCTAGAGGCCAAGCCATTGGTCATTCTTGAGTCCAACTGGAGAAAATAATCTCTATGTGCTCCTTTCATGCTACTTAATTCTGATTGATATCTCCATCTATGAATCAGAAACATGACATTTTAGACAGCGCGGTTCCCGGAACAACATTTCCAAAGTCTGAAGAAGGAGTAGATGTAGGATTCTACATAGCACAGGTAAGATTATATTTGGAGTCTTTCTTTGGTTTTTGCCAATATATCATTCAAGAAGCATGAAGTTCATTTGGAAAGGATTATAGGGTGCGCTTTGAGGGTCAGCATGGTGTAGTGGTTTGAGTCTTGGACTACATCTCTGGAGACCAGGATTTGATTCCCAGCTCAGCCATGAAACCCACTGGACAATCTTGGGCAAGTCACATGCTCTCAGCTTCAGAGGAAGGCAATGGCAAACCTCCTCTGAACAAATCTTTCCATGGAAGCCCCATGATAGGTTAGCCTTAGAGTCATCATACATCGGAAATGACTTGAAGGCACACAATGCACTCGCACATACGAAAGTAAGGTAGAGACAAGAAGGCAAGTCCAATGAGGACAGTAAGAAGGAAAGGAAGATGTCTGTAGGCAGGAAAGAAAGAGACCTCAATATGAGGCAGCTCTCGAGACAAAGGAGACCACAGAGGTGTGCAAAGAACAGTGATTTAACTTGATAGTCTGAGTTGGATATGGAAAGCAAGGGAAAGGGAGGAATCAAAGATATATATCAAAGTAGTTTGTTGTGGCACCAAAACTCTGTGATAGAGAAGGCTAAATATCTCACCAAACTACACATCCGTAGGTTGTCAAGGTCTGCTGCCCCCAGTTTAGGATTTTCTCTGCCTCGTCCCGGATTCATCCCTTTTCACTTACTGCCCCTCACTCCTGGAACCTTCTTTTCCCACGAGAAGCAAGGGTCCTTATCACTTCTTTAACTAGTTTCAAAACGGAGTTGAAGGCTATATTGTTCAGGAAAGCATTCCCAAGCATTGTGTGATTGTTTATTTAATTGTCATCTGAGATCTGATATTTTATTTGATCTCTGATGTTCTCAATCTGTTGCCTCCTTATTTTATCTAATTCTATCTTGTGTTACTATCTATTATTTTATATGCATTTTGTAGAATGTACGCCATTGACAGGTTTCATTTTTATCTATTTTATTGTTTGTATGTGCAGCGCTGTGTAAATCTACAGCACTATAATAATAATAATAATAATAATAATAATAATAATAATAAATCCCAGAATTCCATAGCATTGAGCCGTGGCAGTTAAAGCAGTGTCAAACGGCATTAATTCTTCAGTGTGGATGCAGCCTAAGACAAAAGGCATTGGAGCAGAAAGGAAAGGGACAAGACAATGGAGAATGTGATAGCTTCTGTGTTAAGGTTGCTGTTTGAAGGAAAATGAGTCCGCCCGCCTCGGCAGGCCGGCCCGGTTGCCGCCGGGGGATGTCCCCAGGGCAGGAGCTGGTCCCCCAGGCACGAGCAGCCCCCAGAAGCCCTGGCGTGGGGCCGCTCGAGCCATGATTGACTCTGGGAGGGACCAGAGGCAGACCTTGCGCCCGTGCCAGCAGGCATTGCGGAGGAACCCCCCCCTGGCCTCACCTCACGATTGGGCGGCGTTCATCGGTTGGCGACGCCCGTGATTGGAGGAAGGCCGGGAGGCGGACCTTGCCGCCCTTTCCTAGGCTCCCATTGGTTGGTGGGCCTACAAAAGGCCCGAGGCACCAGGACAGGCGCCATTGCAGAGGAGCTCACTCACCCACCCTCCCTTTTTGGGTTGGGCTATTGTCACAACTTTGTGGGGCAGTTGCATAGGTCTTGGATCTGGTGGGCGTGGTTTCAGGGCTGTGTAGCACTGGATCGGGAGTCCATCCGGACACGGGGGTGCTGCGAGCGAGGCGGTGTTGCCATTGTGGGGGCATCATTAGCACAGCATCCCCCGGTGGCAAGGAATAGTTATACGATGATGCGCATCTGTGGAGATGCGATCAATCGCTTGAGTGATTGTTGGAACAGGAGCATAAAAGAAAATCCCTTGCCATCCCGAAGCTTGGCTGTGACCAAGCACTGTGGTTCATCCACTCAGCACTGGGCTGATGGATGGCAGATCCAGACCTCATGCATTGGAGCCAACCCTACCTTATGTGTTTTGCTATACCTTTTCTTATGCTAATAAAGTTGTGGCCTTTCCTCCAAGATGCGCTGTTCTCTATTTGTCCGCGACGGCGTCCCTCTTAGGCAAGTGGTATTTGTTTCATAGAGCTTGGAAATGTTACCTCATTGGACTACAATGGAAGTGGAACACACCCCTTCCTCGGAGTGTAGTGGAGTCTCCCTCCTTGGAGGTCTTTAAACAGAGACTGGATGGCCATCTGTCAAGGATGCTTTGATTGAGATTTCCTGCATGGCAGAATGGGGTCGGACTGGGTGGCCTTTCTTGGGGTCTCTTCCAACTCTACAGTTCTATGATTCTACAATTTCCAGCATAGCCTGGCCAGGAGGGACGCTGTTGACTGGGGGGAAGTTGCTTGGGGGATTCTGGATTCTGGAATTGTAGCACCAACCCATGCCCCTACATAATTTTCGTTCCTTTTTGGAAGAAATGAAAGAAAAATCTATTTCTTAGGTGTGGAATAATATAATTTAATATCTATTTGAGGGGGGAAAATCATATTCAACCCCCCCCCCCCCCCAGAGACTATTACCACAACATCCTTCCACAGCATCCCAGTTGCTTGTCTCAGGGTTATCCTTTTCTACGAATCTTGGCTTGTTGCTCCACTTAAGCAAAAGAGGACTGATGCAACAGGCCTTTAGCTGATCAATGATTTGATCCAAATGCTCACATGCAGAATTTATTTATTTATTTGTGGTATTTATACCCCACCCTGGACCAAAAGCGATGTTGCAGAGTTGTCATTTCCTGTTTGCATTTTGGGAGGGCCCACAAGTGCCCAGATCTCTTGGCTGCAGAGAGTGCCATGGAATGAAGATCCCGTTCCAAAGGCAGCTGCAGCCAACTCTTCTGTATGTGTTCTTCTCTTCCCTCAGGGACAGATGGGACCGATCTCCTGCCACTTTGGCCTCCTGGTTGCAAGTCTTTTTCTGAGGCGAAGCTCCGCACGACCAGAAAGTTATGACACCAACTGCGATGGCAGTAAGTCTATTTTCATCTTACGCATAAGACTGCATTACCTGTTTTGTTGTCAGTAGCTAATCTGGAAGAAAATCAACCCATCCTCCTCCTCCTCTAATCTCTTCTTTCTCCTTTTCCTTCTGCAATTTCTCCTCCTCTGCCTCCTTCTCCCCTTTCTCCTCCTCCTTCTCTTCTTCATCCTTCTTCTTCCTCTTCTTCACCCTTTCCTCCTGCAATGACTCCTTTTTCACTTTCTTCTTCACCTCCTTCTGTAATGTTCTTCCTCCTCTTCTTGCAATGTCTTCTCCTCCTCCTTCCCCCTTGCATACCTTCTTCCCTTCTTCCTCTTCCTCCTGCAATGTCTCATTGGCATTCTAGTTATCCTTCTCCTCCTCCTCCTGCTTCCTCTTCTTTTTCATCGTGTTTTTCACCTCCTCCTGCAATGTCTTCATCCTCTTTCTCCTCCTGCTTCTTCTTTTTTACCTTCTTCTTCACCTCCTTCTGCAATATTTCTTCTTCCTCCTCCTCCTGCAATATCTCCTCCTCCTCCTTCCCCCTCATCTTCCTTCTTCTCTTCTCTTCTCTTCTTCTTCTTCCTCCTCCTCCAGTGTCTTCTCCTCCTACAATGATTCCTTCTCCTTAGCCTCCTTCTTCATCTTCTTTTTCACCTTTTTCTTCACGTACTTCTACAGTATTTTCTTCCTCCTTCTCCTTCCACTTGTCTTCCTTCTTCTTTCTTCCTCTTCTTCCTTGACCTCCTCCTCCTTTTCTTCCTGCTTCCTCTTCTTTTTACCTTGATTTTTACCTCCTCCTCTTGCAATGCCTTGTTCTTCTCCCTCCTCCTCTTCCTCCTCTTCTTTTTTCACCTTCTACTTCATATCCTTGTTCTGCAATATTTTCTTCCTTCTCATCCTCCCCCTCCTCGTCTTCCTTCTTCTTTTCTTTCCCCTCCTCCTCCTCCTGAAATGTCTCCTCCTCATTCTTCTTCTTTTTCATTTCCTCCTCCAGTCTTTTCCACATTATATGGAGTTTATCCCATGGGGTTTTTCCCATGCAGAAATGCGATTAAAAACAGGGAAATCCTGTAAAAGGGGGATCATTGTCACACGACGTCACATATTAACATGTATACACAAAGTGAAAAAATCCTGTGAAAGCGGGATCGTTTCCACACGACTTTGTGGGCATTGAGCATTAATGCAAAAATTAATTGCACAGAAAGTGGACAAAATTGGCTGCTTTTCACTTTCGGGATTCCCCAGAAAGTAAGAAATGGCCAATTTTGTCCACTTTCTGTGTGGTTTATTTTTGCCTTAATGCTCAATGCCTACTATGTCATGTGAAAACGATCCCACTTTTGCAGGATTTTTCCTAGGTTTAAATCCCATTATTTGCACAGGATTTAGGCACTTAGCCTCCCATGTGATAAACTTCCATGACGCAAGGCAGTGTACACCCAGCCTTTCTCTTAGGATGGGACTCAAGGCAGCTAAGACAGATACCCCTAAAAAATTCACATTGTATGGAAGTTACACATATAAACTATTTGTGGAATTAAAAGCAGTTAAAACCATGGCCAATAGAAGAAAAAAATCACAACAAATAAATGGCACATTATGCTCCGAAGAGCTCTTTCTTCATGAACAGCCAGTCCTCAAAGGCCCATTGAAGTAAAAGGTCCTTGTCTGTCCATGGATGGGCACCTGTCTAACTTCTGTAGGAGGAGAACCCCAGAGCCTTGGAGGAGCCACCAAAAAGGCCCTGTCTCCCATGTTCCCATCAGACATTCCTCTAAGGAGGGAGAGAAATAGCCCTCTCCTGAAGATATCAATGCCCAGGCCTTCAGACAGCCTAGACCTGTGATCTATCCAATTTACCACAAGTATCTTGCATTCCTATGGACATTCCCACATGCAGACTGCTGTATAGGTCCGGGCTTTCCTACTCACCAAATGCATCTGAGAAATTAGGTTCAAGTCTCCAAAAGCTCAGACTACCAACTTCTCTCTTTCAGTTAATCTCAAAGGTGCTGCAAGATCCCTTTGCATACCGATTTTTCAGACTAACACAGTTGTGTTTTTTAATATTAACACTTGTCCTTCATTTATTCTTTCTGCCTATAGGTAGCAAGGGTGGGCAACTGTAGGTTGTGGCTAATTTGGAGCATTCAGAATTGTAGGGAAAACAGTACACTGCAATTTTTAGCAACATGTGGTGACTAAATGGGCTCTTTAGGAGGGATTCTGGGGGAATTAAGAAGACTAGCTGCTGTGTTTGCAGGTGATTTGTGTGCGGTTTTGGGGTGGACAACAGTACCTTCCCCAGCAGTATTTGTTTAAAGCCAGGGGGCTTGGGCAAACTAATGGAAGGCTTTTGGAACCACACAAGTGAGATTCACTTTCCTCATTCCAAAGTTCAGCTGCACAGAAGCCTCATAGTGAGCATGGAAACCCACTGGTTCCCTGACCGCCTTGTTCAGCTCACTCCCCCAGTTATGCAAAAAGTCAGACTTTCCCTGCTAGGACCACCATTTTGTGTGTTTGTATGAATGCAATTAAAGGTTTATTTCATTACAGAAACCCGTTGTTATAAGACATGCCCCAGTGAGTGGATGTTCTATATGAAGAGCTGTTATGGATTCTTCTCTGAAAATGTCCCCTGGTCTGAGGCTGAGGTAAAAACATTTTTCACAGAGTTTATGTATGCCTTTCACACACACACACACACACACACAAAAGACAAGGGCAGGGTGCAAAATGAGCGGAGTAGAAGACCCCTGATCCCAGCTAATGAATTTCAACAGGGAGAAAGGTAGGGTCCCACAGTTGGGCAGTAAGAATGACATGCACAGATATAGCATGGGGGGACACCTGGCTTGACAGCAGTGCATGCAAAAGGGATCTAGGAGTCTTAGTAGACCACAAGCTGAACATTAGTCAACAGAACATTAGTCAACCAGAGGAGATCGGCCACATTGCCGCTCTTAAGACAGATCTCTTCTGGCAGGCCTTTCCAGACTAGCCTCCTCTCATGAATATGGATGCTCCATCTGCCTTGCAAACATAATTCTCACCTTAACTGGTTCCTACCCCTATTTTTAGCTGTGTTTTCTGCGTATAATTTTTTCAACCTTATATTGTAATATATTGTCTTGTTTTTATGATTGGGAGGGGGGTGGGAAGGGGACTATTTTTAAATTACGATTGACCTCGATGTACTGTTTTTACTGGGATTTTTTTGTTGTAATCCGCCTTGATTCCTCGTGAAAAGGCGGGCTGTAAATAAATTATATTACTGTTATTAGTGTGATGCAGCAGCTAAAAAAGTCAGTGTGATTCTAGACTGTATCAATGGAAGCATAATGTCTAGATCAATTGAAGTAATAATGCTACTCTCTTCTGGTCTGGTCAGACCTCACCTGGAATACAGTGTCCAGTTCTGGGCACCACAATTCAAGAAGGATATTGACAAGATGGAGCATGTCCAGAGGAGGGTGAGCAAAATGGGGAAAGAACCAAGCAAAGCAATCTAAGTAGAAGCTTAGGGAGCTGGGGATGTTTAGCATGGAGAAGAGAAGGTTAAGGCCGTATTTAAAGATTTAAAGAGATGCCAGCCATGAAAGCCCTTGACTTCACAATTAGCTTACACTTTGTAAACTGCTTAGGGAGTGCTTTAGTGCAATGATAAGCAGTATAGAAATGTACTTGCTATTGCTATTGCTATGTTGAGGAAGGAGCAAGCAATGGATTCAAGCTACAGGAAAAGAGATTCCACCTTAAGAAGAATTTCTTGAGGGCAAGAGATGTTTGACAGTGGGATACACTGCCTCAGAGAGTGGTGGAGTCTCCTTCTTCGGAGATTTTTAAACACAGGACAGATGCCCATCCATCATAGGGAGAGCTTGGATGATGTCTTCCTGCATGGCTAAAAGGGGCTGGACTGGATGGTTCTTGGTTTCTCTTCTAACTGTAGGATTCTGTGTTTCTATTATTCTGGTGTTAGTCATGACAAAACCCTACCTACTGCACCTGGACTTTAGTTACTCATGACTGACTTGTGGCCCTTTTTGTTCTCACGATATTTGTGCCAGGCCCTACCTTGACCCGCCTGGTGCCTGGTGTCAGTGTTGTCTAGGGTTGTCAGGTGAAATAAGATACAGAGCCCCTGTCTCTATAATGGGTGTATAAAAGATTTTCAGTAGCCAATGCCATTGCTTGTTAACTAGTTGCTTAACAAGCAGTACCTGCTGACATTTCCTTTTGCACAGAACAATTACTGGGACAGGAGCTGGGTCCCATATTTTACCTGGCATCAGAGTGAAAAGTGGAGAGGCAGAGAAGGAGGAAAAGAGGGCATTTGGTGAGTGTAGCAAGACTTTGTAAAAAGGCACTTCAAGAAGAGGAAGAGAGACAATAATTCAATAACAAGACTAAAATCGATGGTTTGAACTAAAATATGCTAGTCGTTATATTAGTCAAGGTATTATCATGGAATGTGAAAGGACTTAATTCAGGAACCAAAAGAAGACACATTTCCCACTTACTGTATTAGAAAAACAAACATCAGGTATAGTTGGTTTGCAAGAGACACTTAGGAATAAAAAAAGATATTAAAAGAACCTTAAGAAATCCTAAATTAGCAACTCTTTTTACATCTTTAATAGAAAAAAGTGAAAGAGAAGTGGCAATTTACACCAGGAAGAAACTTCAGGCTAGAGAAGTATTTGTTAATAAAGATGTCTTCTATATCAGACTGGAAATAAAGATTGGAGAGTTGACTGTATGAATGGTTGGAATCTACACTCCATTGGAAAAAGAAGACCTTTTAAAGAAGAATTACAGAGGAGATTCTAGAAGAGGAGAGTGACAACATATTGATTTTAGGTGATTGGAATGGAGTCATTAATCCATTTATAGACAGATGTTGCCAAAGAGGGGGAAATCAAGGTCAATTAACTACAGTGTATTTGAATTAATAGGAAAGTTGGCTTTGACTGACGTTTGAAGCTTTAAGTATATATATGTGTGTGTGTGTGTGATATATATTAAGGATATGCATTCTATTCCAAAGAAAAAAGGTGCTTCATTATCAAATGCTTTCTTAACTAAGGTACGACTGTATCTAATTATAATGCAATGGTTCAGCTTTAACATTCTGTGGAGTCCTAGGGTTTGCAGTTTGATGAGGCCCTGGAGGTCTCTGGCTGGGAATCCTAAATCATCCTCCCTAGACTGCAAATCCCAGGGTTCCAGGGGATAGAATAGAACCATGACAGTTAAAGTTGAATCATAGCCCTATAGATGTGTAATGTGAAAGAGTCACTGATGATACTTCTCATAACAGTTTTACTTACATCCTTGTGTCATGAAGTTCGTGTTCCTCAAGTTACACAAGAACCACAAGTTCTTCCAAAAAGCTGAACTTCAAAAGTGACGCTTCAGAGTTCAAGTTCAGATAAAATCTTTTATCCAGAGTCTCAATTCTGCTCTGTCTCCCACAGATTCAGTGCTTTAAACATGGCTCTGGACATCTGGCTTCCATCCTCGATCAGAAAGAGATGGATGCAGTGGCCAAATACATTGCCTCTAAAAATGAAGGTTCTGATCATGTCTGGATTGGACTGAATGATCCTCGTGAAGTGAGTCTCCACCCAAGCTTTGTTTCCAAGAATGTGTTTGCAACTGTTTTTCTCTTCAGTGATAAAGCTGGGAAGGGTCTGGGCACACTGAGACACCTCCTCTAAGGAAACGGTCAACTCCCACAAGATTTTTCCATGGGGTATTCTGCAAAAATGTTGTTCCTAGAGAAAACAAGGGCTGAGCTCCTCTCCCAAGGAGATGGAGCATTAAGTGATGCTCATGAGGGTATGCAGACATCTGCTACACTGTATCATCAATGAATTGCGCTATTGCTTAGTGAAATCTGGAATCAAATGCACATGTACATTTGCACATGGAATACACATGTTAATTGAATGAACAGTGCTCATGCAAAGTGACACCACAGACACAACTTGGCCACATGAAGAACTCTGATACCACAATCTTGCAATAGCTATGGGCATTCCACTTGAGACATAACATATCCAGCTGCTTCCATAGGAGAACTGAACCACATGTAAGACCCTAACAGAATTCTGTTTAGTGTATTCTGTATACATACACATATACACAAACACCATTTCCTGTGTAAAAACTTTGTTTTTTGCATGCTGACTGGGACTTTTGGGAGATAATGTCCACAAACATCTGGAGGGCCAAAGACTGAGATGCCTAAACATTTAGGGCCAGGGTATCTGAAGGACCACTTATCATAGAATCATAGAATCATAGAGTTGGAAGAGACCGCAAGGGCCATCCAGTCCAACCCCCTGCTATGCAGGAAATCCAAATCAAAGCATCCCCGACAGATGGCCATCTAGTCTCTGCTTGAAGACCTCCAAGGAAGGAGACTCCACTACACTCCGAGGAAGGAGTGCATTCCACTGTCAAACACCCCTTATTGTCAGGAAGTTCTTCCTAACTTTGAGGCAGAATCTCTTTTCCTGTAGCTTGCATCCATTGTTCCGGGTCCTGTTCTCTGGAGCAGCAGAAAAAAAGTTTGCTCCCTCTTCAACATGACATCCTTTCAAATATTTAAACAGGGCTGTCATATCACCTCTTAACCTTCTTTTCTCCAGGCTAAACATCCCCAGCTCCCTCAGTTGTTCCTCATAGGGCATGGTTTCCAGACCCTTCACCATTTTTGTCACCCTCCTTTGGACACGCTCCAGTTTCTCAATGTCCTTTTTGAATTGTGTTGCCCAGAACTGGACACATTATTCTAGGTGGGGCCTGACCAAAGCAGAGTACAGTGGCACTATTACTTCTCTTGATCTAGACGCTATACTTCTATTGATGCAGCCTAAAATAGCATTGGCCTTTTTAGCTGCCGCATCACACTGTTCACTCATGTTCAACTTGTGGTCTACTTGGACTCCTAGATCCCTTTCACACGTAGTTTCATTCAGCCAGGTGTCACCCATCCTATATCTGTGCATTTCATTTTTCTGCCCTAAGTGCAATACCTTACATTTCTCCGTGTTGAATTTCATTTTGTTAGCTTTGGCCCAGCTTTCTAGCCTATTCAGGTCATTTTGAATCTTGATCCTGTCCTCTGGGGTATTAGCTATTCCCCCTAATTTGGTGTCATCTGCAAATTTGATAAGTATGCTCCCAATATTGTCCTCCAAGTCATTGATAAAGATGCTGAATAGCCCTGGGCCCAGGACAGAGCTCTGTGGGACCCCACTGGTCACTTCTCTCCAGGACGAAAAAGAGCCATTGTTGAGCACTCTTTGGCTTCGGCCGGTCAGCCAGTTACAAATCCACTTAACAGTTGCCTTGTCTAGCCCACATTTTACAAGCTTCTTTGCAAGAATATCATGGGGAACTTTGTCAAAGGCATTACTGAAATCAAGATATATTATATCCACAGCATTCCCTTCATCTACCAAGCTGGTAATTTTATCAAAGAAAGAGATTAGATTTGTCTGGCATGACTTGTTTCTCTGAAACCCATGTTGACTTTTTGTAATTATGGAATTGCCTTCTAGATGTTCACAGACTCTTTGTTTAATTATCTGCTCCAGAATCTTTCCTGGTATTGATGTCAGACTAACTTCTTCTATTTGTGTCTACCTGCAATTTGAGATCCTCAGTGGAAACCATGGGCAAGAAAATCCCCATGTTAGTGTCACTAAAATTCGGGAAAGCCTTGACAATAATGATATCGTTATAGAGAGCCAATGTTTTGCAGTGGTTTGAGTGTTGGACTACAAATCTGGAAGATCAGGGTTCAGACCCCTCCACTATCAAGAGGTGACCTTTGGCAAGTCCCACTCTCTCAGCCTCACAGAAGGCAACGGTAAACATCCGCAGAATAAACCTTGCAAAGAAAACCCTAGCAAAGCACCTTTGATTGGTGCAGTGCTTTGAGTGTTGGACTAGGACTCCTCCAGCTGTTTAAGGTTTGCATTCCCATCCATCCTTGGAAACCCACCTTGGGCAGGTCATACAGTGGATCCTTGTTATACGCTGGGGTTTGGTTCCCAGATCCCCCGTGTATAACAAAATCCGTGTATGCTGAAGTCCCATTAAGTATAATGACATAGCAAAATGGTGTCCCTAATAAAAAATGGAATATCAAGGTAAATTTATACTTTTTTGGAACATTTTCAAACCGTGTATTCTTGAATCTGTGTATAAAAAAATCCGTGTATAAGAAGGGCCGACTGTATTCTCCTAGGTATAGTAGGGAGCAATGACCAACTTCCTCTGAGCAAAACTTGTCCAGAAAATAATCTCTTAGAGTTGCCATAAGTTGGAATCTACTTGAAGGCACACAATCAAAACAAACAAACAAACAAAAAACCATATATGATTGTCATTAACTGCCATCAATTCAATTATGACTCATGGTGGCCTCCAAGATACTCTATCTTCAACCACTCTGCTCCGGTCTTGCAGACTCAAGGCAGCCATTGTGGCTTCCTCGGCTGAGTCTGTCCACCTGTAATGCATTTTCCCTCTTTTTCCTTCGACCGTCCTAAGGATGTTTGTCTTTCCTAGAGAGTCATGTCTTCTCGTGATGTGACCAAAGTACAACAGCCTCAGTTTAGTCACCTTGGCTTCTAGGGATAGCTCAGGCTTGATTTTCTCTCAGACCTATTTATTAGCCTTTTTGGCCATCCACTGTATATAATTATAATTAATTAGCACAAATGTGGGATGGAAGGCAGCTGGAATCCCCATTCTTTCCCAACCAGCGTTTCTTTTTGTTTCCCTCTAGAACAGGCGATGGAGGTGGACAGACCTGTCCTTATCGCCATTTCTGCCTTGGGATGGGGCAGAACCAAACAACCAGGACGGCAAAGAATTCTGCGTTCATCTGTCTGCCCAAACAGGTAAGGAGAACCCCAGGAAGGCAGGGCGAAAGATGTGTGAAAGCGGGGATGGTATCTGGGCCTTGTGTTTGTGGTGAAACTCAGACATGCATGGCAAACAGAAAGGTCTAGGAACAAGTAATCTCAAAGTAATACATAGGAAAGTTTTAATATCTAAAACATTTCCCATTATTTCAGCTTTATTTTCCACTGAAGAAGACTTTCGTTCAAAACACGTTTGGATATTTTTATACTTTTTATTTTGTATGTCCTCTGGAAGTGTGCAGTCAGCCCTTCTTAGGCACGGATTTCTTATACACAGATTCAAGCATCCACAGTTGGAAAATGTTCCAAAAAGTATAAATTTCAAATATCATACCTTGATTTTCCATTTTTTATAAGGGACACCATTTTGCTATGTCATTATATTTAATGGGACCTGAGCATCCACCAATTTTGTTATCCACGGGGGACCTTGGAACCAAACCCAGCGGATAACAAGGGCCCACTGTACTTCTGTTTTCCCAGGCCCTTTGGACAGTGGATATTTTTATACTTTATTGTTTGTATGTTATTTGGAAACCCCATACTTCTTATCTTTTATACATATGGGATGTGTTTATACTTTTAACTTTGTATGTATTTGGGAAGTGTGTATGCTCCGTGTCGTTTTTGCTTTCTGGCACAGTGTATTTGCTGTGTCTACACAACTGCTACCACATTGTTTGAATATTTTAGATGTTCAAACTTTGCTATGTATTACTTTGAGATTACCTTTTCCTAGACCTTTCTGTTTGCCATACTGTTCTGTTTTTGGTTTAGGCCAACACTTCACTGTTTTGACTGAAACTCAGACATGGACAAAATGGACTACGATGTGTGTTCCTCTTGTGCCCCGTGTAGCTCCTTTAATGTGGGTCGGTGGGTGAGTCTTTTCCCATTCTTGGAAGTTTCCAGCTTTGGTGGTTTTCCCTTTACAGAGTTCACTACCACCCCAGTCCAAAGCAAAGAAAAACTAAACCGACACACAGTATCCATTTTAACAATCCAAAAGTGGAGCCCAAATCCTATTGTTCGTCCTGACTAGAGTAGACCCACTCAAATGATTGAGTCAACACAAAGCTAAATCCCACTGATACAATGCATTTACTCTACTTGGAACTGACCATCAGTTTCAGGCCCAGGAGTCTACATTTCTAAGGCTGCTGCCACACCTCAGAATTGATGCAGTTTGGGACCGCTTTAACTGTCATGGCTCCCTCCTATGGAATCCTGGGATTTGTAGTTTGGTGAAGCACCAGTGCTCTTTGCTAGAGAAGGCTAAAGAGCTTGTAAAACTATAAATCCATGATGGTTAAAAGTGGTGTCAAACTGCATTATTTTTGCTACCTCACTGACTTGGGAACCAGGAGCAGCCATTCATTGTGGGCCTCCAGAGCTTTAGGTAGGACTTTTTTTACATTTCTGCCATCCTGGATTGATTTAGTGGAGAAATACAGCATCAGGCCAACGTCGGCCCCTTTGTTTAGTCTGGGGCTGCCTTTTGAGGGAAGGAGCAAGCCTGCTTATAGTCTCTTCTTTAGCTCCAATTCCAGGGAAGAGAACTTCCACAGAAAGGCCAGAAGGAGGAAGAGGAGGGGGAAGAGGGCAAGGAAGAAAAGATGGAGAAAGAGAGTACAGTGGTACACCGGGATACGAAATGACCGCCTTACGAAATTTCCGGGATACGAAAAAATTAGATAGGAAAAAACTGTTCCGGGTTACTTTTTTTTTTCGGCTTACGAAAAAATTTTTTGGTGCTTTTCGGCGCTTTTTCGCACGAAACGCGGCTTTCCAGCGCTAGCGGCTATGGCTTTTTCGGGTTACGAAAAAAATTGGGTTACGAACGCCGCGGCGGAACGAATTAATTTCGTAACCCGAGGCACCACTGTAGGTCTCCATGAAGTGCCCACCTTGCTGCTTCTTTTGCAAATGAAGTCTCTGCAAATTCTCACACCTCAGTCAGCAGGTGTCAAATTTCGGAGCTCATAAATACTCGCGCCAAGCATCAAGAAAACACAAAATCCCATCTGTTGAATGAACAAGAAAGAGCATTACATCCCTAGTTAAAAACAGGCAGCAGGAGAGACCCTTCAGGGTCCTGCCTCAACTGCTGGTCTCAAGGCATCCCCACAATTGGAAGAGTGCTTCAAGTGTCATTTCTCAGCACTCTGATCAGCAGCCCCTTAGAAACTCTGAAAAGGTAGGTTTTTGTTTGGCCATTAGAGAAGAAGAGACAGAGAGATCCCATCTGAACATTATAAAGATTTCTGGCCCCATACAGACAGGCCAAAATAAAGCTGCTTCAGGTCACTTTGGAGGTATGCTGTTTAAATTATACATGCTTTCTAGGAGTCCGGAAGCTGTGCCAAAGCCAAATGACTGGAAAGGACTCTTAGGAGGCATGTATCATTTAAACAGCATACCTCCAAAGTGACCCGAAGCAGCTTTATTTTGGCCTGTCTGTATGGAGCCAAAGACCTGTTTGACAGTGGAGTAGAGTCTGCTTGGAAAGTGCTGGTCTCTCCTTTTTTGGAGGAGGTCTTTAAATAGAAGCTGGATGGCTATCTCTTGAGTATTTTAGTTGTGTTTTCCTGCATGGAAAGGTTTTGGATTAGATGGCCCTTGTGATCCTGTCCAAGTTTAAGATTCTATGATTAATACCATAGATATGAATCCCAAAGATTATGAGCCTGTTATGATTTCACAGCGACTGGAAAGGATGCCAGCTGCTTTTGAGTAAAGAAGCACTGTTTCCAGCTAGTTATAGAATCATAGAATCACAGATTTGGAAGAGACCCCAAGAAGGGCCATCCTGTCCAACCCCCTTCTGCCATGCAGGAACTCTCAATCAAAGCATCTCCATTGACAGATGACCACCCAGCCTCTGTTTAAAGACTTCCAAGGACTGTACTTACACTCCAAAGCAGCATATTCCACTATCAAACAGCTCTTACTGTCAGATGTTCTTCCTAATGTTTAGGTGGAATCGCTTTTCCTGCAGCTTGCCTCTATTGCTCTGTGTCTTATTCTCTGCAGCAGCAGAAAACAAGTTCACTCCATCCTCATGTTATGGTGTTTAGTGTGCATGATCACTGGGTTTTGTGTCAAAAACCAGAAACTTACACCAAATAGAGAGACATACTGTATGGGCTTTTGTGTGTGTGAGATTACAGTTTGTTTGTTTTCTTTGCACAAAACGAAATCCTTCCGAGCTTCTTAATACTGAGCAAGAACTGCACAGAAATATTTGTTTTCTGTGAAGTGGGGAGAAAACTATAGAAATTATTCCTCTTCACTTGTGAGAATGAAGTAGACAAAATATTTATGTCCATGAAAGAGAGTTCTTTCACTTCCTTTGGCTTTCTGCCAGGGCAGAACCTACCTGAGTCCATTTCTCTGTTGTCTTTCAGGATTCAAGCGTTGGAATGATGCAGACTGTTCTTTGGAAATGGCTTTCATCTGCAAATATGATCTCTAATGGAATCAGGTCTTCATGGAGAACTATAGCTACTGGAAACAATGAGTCTGACCAAGATTTTTCTTGGATGCCCAGGATTCCCTTGGTCCCAATCCTCCTGTATCCCAAACCTCTATCCATGCAGGGAATCATTTTTCTGTTCCAATAAAGTCTCATGCAACTTGTGACATTCCTTTTCTTCTTTCTCTACAAGAATGGACTTCATGGGCTACTATTACATGTTTATTCTTGAGCTGTTTTTCTAGGCTAAAGTGTCCAGCAAATCCACACACAAAGCTCAGGGAAGTTTCCTCTGTGGCCTAAGTTTCCATAATGCCCCAATCTGCATAGGCCCTGGGGGATTCTGGGTATTGTGGATCCAGAAAGGATCTGTCCAAGCCTTGGCTAAGCAGAAGCTCATAGCTCTTCTTGTCCTGTCTACATGATTCTTGGCTGGCTCCAAAAATGTTGCATTTTTAAACATGAGGTTAGCTTGATTTGTCTGCTCCAGAAAATAACAAAGCATTCGGAGGCATTGTTTTCCTTAAAGCTTACAGGATTTTTTTAGCATGAACTTTTGGAGGATGTTACAAGGATGTTTATGCTAATTGCTTATTGCAAAAATTATCATTTTCTCCATCTAATTTTGTTCTGATCTAACTCATTTGTGAAGTTTGTACATTGTGGCTATGTTTCCTGTCCATTACGTACACTGTGTATGTCCATTTATTCTCCATGCATTTAAAGCAGTACATTGCAAGCCTTGAAATATATCTTGCTGTTTTATTGTAGTGGCTCAGCAGTCTTGCGTTTCTCTAAGGACTTTTCCATATGGGTAAAAGAGATTGGAGCATAGGGTGATGCTCCCGTCAATGTCACACAATTTGGGGAAGATTTTCAGATGAACAGAGTTTTCCAGCCGCTTTTCATTCACTCCTTTTTGTTCACAGGATAATGGCGTGATTATAGTGACCAAATTGTGCAACATTGACGGGAGCATCACGCTATGCTCTCATCTCTTTTGCCTGTATGAAAAAGTCCGATGAAAGTTTTATTTCTCTGATTTAAAACAAGACAGGGTGCTTTTCATACCCCCAACATTTCCCCAGATTAGCAGCAAGCAGACAATCCCCAACCAAAGTTGATTTGGAAATGATTCATTAATGGCAGCATGGTGCAGTGGTTTGAGTGCTACACACAAACTCTGGGTGACCAGGGTTTGAATAAGTCCAAGGGAGAATACTTGAAGGCAAATAACAAGAACCAAGGTGTTGTATTAGCCTGAGTGTTGAAATCCCAGGATTCCATAGGATGGATCTACAGCACTTAAAGCAGTGGTTCCCACACTTTGGTTCGCCAGATGTTTTGGACTTCAGCTCCCAAAATTCCTGCTGGCCAAGGTAGTCAAGGCTTTGGGAATTGAAGTCCAAAACACTTGAAGGACTTAATTGTGGACTTAAAGTGATGTGAAACTGCATCATTTCTAAAGTGTAGATGCAACCTAGGCTTGGTTTCCAGACCTTTCACCATCTTGGCTTCTACCCTCAGAGTATATTAGCAACTTATCCATAACTTTCTTGAGTATGCTAGTGTTTTCATTTGCAAAACAATATTGTGGGCCCTATGGCTGGGTTAAAGAAGACACACAGAGAAAAACCCATATGTGTATTTGGAAAAAGTTTATTTGTTAATGTCACAGCTCAGAAAGGAGAAAGTTGACTGAGCCAAAGTGGTGCCATGGGTCTACTGTACCAGAATGTCACCAACTAAAAGGGTTTTGTTGGTCATGGAAGGAAGGGACTCTGATATCAGTCCCAACTGCCAAGGTGTCGAGTGTGTTGGTGTCTTCTGTTGCTGGCTCAGGGTGTCAACTTACACAGGTAGGGTTGCTTTCTTTCACAGTCACCATCGTTCCATTCCATAAAGTCTAGAAGACAACAAGTGACAATGCCACAAAAACTCTTAGTTTGGGAAGCAACTGTGGGGAGTTTCACAATTGCTGCCACTGTAATGAACACGATACTGACATTTCCTATACATGTTTTCATCAGTTTTTAAGTCAGTCCAACCCGGAAAAAAATTCCCTGCCCATCCTTGGAAATTGGAAATGCTGCAGTATTGGAATTACAGCCTGGATCTCGTGTTAATGAGATGGAGAATGCTCATAGGGTTCCACAGCAATTGTGTGACACCATTGCATTAGACTTGTGATGTTGCATTGCACAATTGCGTAATGATGTGGAATTCATAATGGTGCACAGTACAAATCCCTTGGCAGTGTCCAATTATGTGCCATGCCACCAACACTGTACTTCTCTTCTGTGACCTTAAACTGAATATGACCATTCTTCATCGGACAAAAATGTCCAACCACTTTCATAGGGAAACTTGTGCCTACATTGAGCATGAAGAGGATGACACTGTATTTTACAGTTAAATACCAATATAGCCTTTGATGAATAGTTATTACAGAGTCGCAGGAATCTGCAGCCAGGATAATATCTCATAATGTCAGGTAGAGAAATTAGTTCAGTTATGTTCAAAATTAGCAACAGGGCAATTAAATCATCATTGTTTGCCTTACTAATTGAAATCTGTGAATTAACAGTAAGAAGTGCATTGCTTTCAAGCATTAGTGTCCAAGTCAGGGCATGAGATTCCCAAAGAATGCCTTAGAAATTGTTGTATCATGATATATCACAGGTTCTGCAGTCCATCTGGGAAAAGGCACAAGATTTTAGAAGGCACTCTTCAAAGGACAAGGAGCATATTTTGGAAGGCAGCTTTAGAACAATGGCCAGGATTCTATATCCACTACTTAGTTAACTAAATAGGCAGCATCCAGCAGCCCCTGTACTAGCTGGATCGGTGCCGCAGCAGCCGCATGTAATGGCACTGATCTGCTCCCCCTAGGGATCAAAAAGAAGCTGCTCTAGGCAACTTCCTGAAGGGGTGCATAAGCACCACAACATGGCATCATAACACTCCTTCCACGCAGCCGCATTTGGGCACTGTGCCCAGTGTGCATCATCATAGCATGCACTGTGTGGACAGATGCGAGCCATAATGGCGGCCAAGCAGTGTGGTGAGGACTTTGAGCGTGCTGGACACTCAGCCCTTAACACACATACTGGTCAGCATAAAGTGCCACACTACAGAAATAAAGCAGTTTGATGCCACTTTAACTGTCATGGCTCCATTCTATGGAATCCTGGAATTTATCTATTGTTGTGGTATCAGCACTTTCCGACAAAGAAGGCATATAAATAGTTATAGTTGTATCAAATTGAATTAATTCTGCACTGTAGATGCAACCCCACTCCCCCACCTATGACTCTAACTTTCTATCTCTATTGCTCTATTTGTCTCCCTATCCTGGCCTAACTACTATTTTAGTGCTGAGCAGAGTAGAGCCATTGAACCAGCTGGATTCACCTGCATGCTGACCCCATCCTTCACTAGTTGTTTCAGTAGGTTTACTCCAGTCCAGGCTGATCAATTGGATTCCTTCTAACTGATGTTTCCTGAACAAAGTGTCCTGCAAAACTGTCCTGAAATCCAGATGGTCATTCAGCTATTTTCTTTTTTTCCTGGTGGACCTTCCTGAGTGTCATTCAGGGCTCACATTTTGCAGGAAGGAGATGAGGAGCCATGACTCTTGCACCCATCCCTGGCATAGGAGGGGAAGGGAGGGGACATTTTAGGAGTCTGTTACTCCCAAGCCAAAGTGCATGTCATTTTTCAAAGTGTGTGACTTTCTCTTTGGTGAACCACCTGCTTTCTGGAAAGTGGGTGGTGAAATCTTTTCTCACCATTTGCGTACAGCTCCACACAGAACTCGTTGCCAATGCCAAGATTGGGTTCCCCTGGGGCCCAGGGCATATACCGGCCTTTGGATCCGTCAGTCCATTTGAACTCTCGGTTCTGTAGAGAGAGCAGGAGAGGATGGGTCTTAGCTGAGACAGAGGCAGAGCCCTATATCCTGCTCTGTTTCCTTTCTATATAAATAAAAGGGTGATCTTCTAAACCAGCAGCTGAGCATCAAATCATAATATACCTTGAATGTATTTCCACAACAACACAATGATGGCACTTTGACACAGCTTTAATTGTCATGGTCCCAACTGATGGGATCCTGGGCTTTGTAGTTTGGGCTGGTGCTTAGAATTCTCTGCCAGGTAGCTCTAATGCTGTTTTTCAGCGGAAGGCATCAGACCTCTCCAACAGGGAAATTCTACTAAGCACCTCACCAAACTAGAACGCTCAGGGTACTATGGGGCAACGTCATGGGAGGGAAGGAAAGAATATTGTTACAAGCCACTAACTTTGTGGCCTGGGACCATACCTTTAAAGTCCCAAATGTGATAAAAGAAGATAACACCACCAGCTAGTGTCAGGATGATGTGGTCAAGATAGTAGCGCCTCAAAACAAGGTGTTGCTAATACTTGTCCCATCAAAACAAAGATGGCAGCCAAAAGACTCCAAGTACAGAAGGACTGGAATCATAGATACTGATCTTTGTTTTGATCGGACAAGTATTAGAAACACCTTGTTTTAATTGGCTAAGCTGATAAGATGGGCAACACTAAGCAGAGAATAAATGGTGTTAAGGTACAGCCCCCAAATAAGGCTGCCTTCAGGCATGTCTTCACCAAAGAAGAACTCTGTCTGACAGCCATACTGTTCCTGTTAGACTAACAGGATGGATAAACCACCCCAATCTACACTAAATCTGGTAATCTAAGTCCCCACTATGTTTGTAATGGATGCCAGTTAATATGCATACAATGCTGGTAAAACTGAACATTGCCCTAACTTTGAGCCAGGGCAGTTAAAGCGGTCTCAAATTGGATTATTTCTGCAGGGTATTTTGGGCCCATAATCAAATCAATGAATGACCACAGCTGCAAAAGTCAAAGCTGCAACTGTGGAGCTCTCCCCAAAGGGAACAAAATGCTTCCAGAAAACAAGATTGATTTATTCATCCTTTCCCTGAACACCCCCAGAAGAATTACAGATCTAGATGATACAATTTCTCCACAAAACAAGTTCCTTAATTCTTTTGGTTAGTTTTTGTTTTGTTTTGTTTTGTTTTTTTGTATTTTTATAGCTATAATCTGTACTTTTTAAAATATGTTGTTAGCTGCCTTGAATCTGATTACTGAGAGAAAGGTGGGATATTCATGAATAAAATCATCATCATCATCATCATCAGTCAACTAGGATACAACGATCTGTTGAATCATTTGCTGAATACCAACTCAACACATAGGTAAATTGCATTGATTCAGTGTATCTGCTCCAGATGCAACTAATAATTATAATAATAATTAATAATAATTTGTTTTATTTATATACCGCTATTCCAAAGATCATATATTCAGCTCTCATTTCCCTAAATCCTGTTGTTGGTCCCAACTACAGTAGACCCACTCAATCAAGTGCATTTACCTATTTGTTGCATTGACCTATATGTTGAGAGCCAGCCTGGTGTAATGGTTTGAGAGACCAGAACTCGAATCTCCACTCAGCCACGATACCCACCAGGTGACCTTGGTCAAGTCACACTCTCTCAGCCTCAGAGGTAGGCAAAGGCAAACCCTATCTGAACAAATCTCACCAAGAACACTCCATGACAGGTTCGCCTTAGGCTCACCATAAATCGGAAACAATTTGAAGGCACCCAAAAACAAAACCTTGTCACTAACATGATCCTACTTGATGCTGGCTGGAACTAACCAACAGGACTCCAGGCTTTATATTTATCAAAAAACACTTTAAAAAAGGAAACCAGATGAATTTCATTTTCCATACTCACCCTCCCTGCCTTCCCTTTCTTGGTGTCATACAGTCCTATCCAGACATATTTATTGCCTTTATAATTGCGCAAAACATATTGGGCCACTACCCTCATCTCTTGCTCATCTAGAATCGAAGCAAGATGTCCGCTTGGTCCATAGGTCTGACAGGTCACCTGAGAGAGAAAAAGCAAGAACAGAACAGTTGCCTGCTTGAATCAAGTTGAATATCTTGACGTGATGCTTCTGCCATAATTTGTGACTCTGTCACAAAAATGAACCTGGATGTGAAGTCGAAGGCTTTCACGGCCGGAGTCCATAGTTGTTTGTGGGGTTTTCAGGCCATGTGACCATGTTCTGGAAGAGTCATGAATAAACTTTTTCCAGAACATGGCCACATAGACTGAAACCCCCTCTCCCTAAAAATACCCAATTAACCTGAATCTTCTTGGTGTCCTCCACTTGTACAAATTACTTTTCACATGCAGTTTTGGGGCCAATGTGCAATGAACTACAATAGGCCCTTAGTATCTGCTAGGGTTTGGTTCCAGGACACCCCCGGATACCAAAATCTGTGGATACTCAGGTTCCATTAAATACAATGGTGTATTATTATTATTATTATTATTATTATTATTATTATTATTATTATTATTATTATT
>NC_056526.1:2633732-2642334 GCF_019175285.1 Sceloporus undulatus | reverse complement strand
TCTACTACTACTACAATGAATCCTTGGTATCCACTGGGGTTTGGTTCCAGGGGCCCCTTGGATACCAAACTCTGTGGATACTCAAGATGGTGTTCATTTTATCAAATGGCACAATCAAGGTTTGCTTCTTGAAATGAATATATCTAGGCATAGGCATATATGGCATATATATAAATGGTTGAATCCATAGATAAGAAATCCAGGGATATGAAGGATAAAGTGTACTGTCATATCCAGAGATTCCCAAACTCTGGTCCTCCAAGTGTTTTGTACTTCAGTTCCTAAAAGCCTCAGCCATCTTGGCCAATGGTCCAAGATTCTGGGAGCCGAAGTCCAAAACATCTGGAAGGCCAAAGTTTGGAATCACAGGTCATACCAAATCCATCATGATTTGCAAATAATATTAATAGTAACAGCAACAACAGAAACACCTCCATTGTCAAGAAGTTCTTGCCAATGTTCAACTGGAACCACCTTTCCTTGAGTTTGCTGCTCTTGGTCCTAATCTCTGGAGCAGCAGAAGACAAGCTTGCTCCATCCTTAACATGACACCCCTTCAAATACTTAAACAGGGCTATCATATCACCTCTTAACCTTCTTTTCTCCAGGCTAAACATACCCAGCAACCTAAGTCGTTCCTCACAGGGCTTGGTTTCCAGACCTTTCACCATTTTGGTTGTTGTGGCATTTGTTTATCACAGAGAGTAGCACACAGATGGAGAGCCTATGCCATGCTCCTATGGCACAACTGTACAATCACATGGGGAAAGGATCTTTGGAGAGGCCCTTGATGCTAGAGGGAAACACATGCTGAGGGGACCACACAGTGGCATCACTAGAATTGGTGTCACCCTGCCACAACACATGCTGCCACTTCAAGGCTACCTGGCACACACTGGTAGCTGATGTGGCTTTTCCAGGTCTGGCATGGCTCCTGGGAAGAATCAAAGAGAGGTGACTCAGAGGCTATGCAGACCGGAGATATACACTAACCTAGGGGCAGAGTAGGGATATGGTGTCTGCATGCCTGCTTCCTGGATGGCGCCTACATGCCACCTGCCTGACCAGATGGCAGCTGGCGTCACGCCACATCTTCGGTGCAGTGCTTACATGCGCTGTGCAAAAGAAGTGGCAAAAAAGCTGTCACTGCTACATCTAGGGTACCTTTTCCATGGATCTGTGGCATGTAGTTACCGTGACCCTGATCCTGAAAGGAAAGGGGATGCTGCAAGCCACTCCAAAGGGTTGGTCTGTTGAGCCCCTCACTTTTCGACCTGGCTAGCAGACCCACTAGATCTGGTAGAAGCTGCCAGGGGACAGTAGCACCTGACCAGCATCCTCAGAAGATGGATGAAAGAGGTGACCTGGCTGTCAGCGTGGGGTTGCCAGGGTTTGTTTTGTTCTGGAATGCAGGGGACCGACCACCCCACCCAGTGTTCACACCACCCACACACCTCCAGTGATGCTCCTGGGACCACAGTGGCTTCTGTTATTGGGAGTGTTTGTGAATGTTCTTGTCCACATTGCTTCCCAAATTCTCCTTCCTGTTGTTTGGACCTTGGCTTAATCACACCTGGGCTACAAACTCATATTTTTAGGGGCATCCCTATGAGTGATAAGGTGAGGGAAGGGTTGCCTTCTTTCCTGGGAGATTAGGTTGTGCACAAGACGTGCTCCCAGTTCGGAAAACTATTTCTCGTTTCTTACCTCTGCATCTCCCCAGTTCATTGGGGCAATGAAGAATCCAAAGCAGCTCTTTTTGTGTTCGAGCCAGTTTCTAAGACATGCGGCATTTGTCATGGAGGCTGTTAGACGAAGAGGAAAGCATAGTCAGGGGGCGAAACAATAGTTGGCTGGTGAGGCAGGCAAGTCATCGATTGAGTAAACTACCACCATCTCAAGAATCTCTGGCTGCATCCATACTGTCCTGGCTCAAGGCTATGGAATTCTGGGAATTGCAGTTTGTTACGGGGCCCAGAGCAGAGCACACAACGAACTCCAACTCCCAGAATTTTATAGCCTTGAACCAGGGCAGTTAAAGCGGTGCCAAACCGGATTACCACTCCAGTGGGGATGCAGTCTTTGTTGTTATTTACTGCTGTCAAGTCAGCTTCACAATTCATGCCGATGACCCTATGAATAAGAGACCTCCACTCCAAGGCACCTCATTCTCAACTGCCCTGCGCAGGTCTTGCAGATTCATGGATGAGTCGATCCATCTGGAGTGCTCTCTTCCAGTTTTCCTACTGCCTTCCACTTTACTAAGTCTTTTCTAGTGATCCCTGTCTTCGCATGAGATGGCCAGAGCATGAAAGCCATCTTGGGTTCTAGGAGGAGTTCAGCCGTGATTTGTTTGAGGACCCGTTTATTTGTCTTTTTGGCCACCCACGGGATCTGTAGAATTCTTCCCCAGCATCACATTTCAAATGAGTTGATTTTCTTCCTGTCCACTTTCTTCACTGTCCAACCAGACATAGAAATGGGGAATACAACGGCAAGGACAATCCTAACTTTAGTATTGAGTGATATCTCTTTTTGCTTCAGGATCTTGTCTAATTTCTTCATAGCTGCCCTTCCAAGTTTTCTTCTGATTTCTTGACTGCAGTCTCTGCTCTGATTAATGATTGAGCCAAGGTATGGACAATATGGAGCTATCGTATCATCATCATCATCATCATCATCATCATCATCATCATCATCATCATCATCTTTATTTTTGAAGTTACAGTATTTAAATCATCTGTGCTCACTTTTTTTCATGTTCAACTGTAAACCTGTCTTTAGACTTTCCTCCTTGAGTTTCTTCAGTAATTGTTCTGAGTCTTTGGAATAATTCTGCTTGCCTGCCTATCTCTATCTATCTATCTATCTATCTATCTATCTATCTATCTATCTATCATCTATCTATCTAATATCCTACTTCCTACGCAAGATGTCTTACAGTATAGATTAAAATTACATCTACTGCTATCCCTTACTGGAGTAGACCCATTGGACCAATAGGGAATTCATCCAAGTGTAGAGCCATAGAATCAATTGGATGTAGCCACATGTTCACGCACCCATTTAAGAACTGATTCAATAGGTCTGTTCTAGTTGGAAGACTTCTTTAAAGGGGGAATCAAATGAAGAGTTTTTTATTAAACCAAAGATTTACACAGTTATAAAGTGGATGGGGAAGTCATCAGAATTGTTAAACATTTTCTACTTCCCAGCTCAGTCGTCAAATTCCAGGATCCCATAGAATGGAGCCATGGCAGTTAAAGCAATGTCGGAGTTCATTATTTCTTCAGTGCAGATTAGACCCTTGCCATAGAATTTCTGATTTCTGGGCATGAAAGCTGGACAGGAAAAATAAACCAACTGATTGAAATATGGCACTGGACGAGAGTTCATCAGATACCATGGACAGCCAGAATAACTAGTAAATAGGCCCAAGAGCAAACCAAGGCTCAAACTCTTCCAAGAACCCAAAATGGCTAAACTGATGCTTTAATGCTTTTTACATATCTTAAAAAAACATGACTCACTGGAAAAGACAAGAATGCTTTGTGGCGCTGAAGGTACTAAGCAAAGAAGACAGCCAGATTACAGGTTATAGGCTTTTTGTGGGGTTTTGGGGCTATGTAGCCAGGTTCTAGAAGAGTTTATTCCTGATGTTTTGCCAGTATCTCTGGCTGGCATCTTCAGAGAAAGATGGATTGCTTTGATAAATGCAGCCACAAATTTGAGTTTGCAAGACCTGAGCAGAGTTGCTTATAACAGAGTGTTTTGGAGGTCTTTCATTCATAGGATCATCATAGGTCCAAGCTGACTTGATGGCAAATAACAACAACAATGGCAACAACTATAATTCTGTTAGTGACATACATTGTGCAAAGTGAGCTTATGTCTTTTCACAAATGGGGTGCATGAACCTATTCTCTAACCTCTTGCACCCCATTCTAAAATTCCCCTCCCTTTGTGAAGCCAGACCAGAGCCAAGGCTTTACTTGGCTCATCAAAACCAAGATTTGAAGCGATGAACTGGGCCATACCTGAAAGAAGAAAGAAGACAACCTGTAGTCCCCAAAGGGAGACATAGAAGGAAGAGGCCAGCCCCATCTGCACCTGGGGAGAGGGAACAAAGCAAAGAGAATGGTTGGCAAAAGAGCATTGCAATGCTTCTCTGCAACTGAGAAATCTAGGGTGCATTTAGACTGTAGAAACAATGCCGTTCGAGACCACTTTAACTGCCATGGCTCCATCCTACAGAATGATGGGATCTGAGGTTTTGTGAGACACTAGCCCTCTTTGGCAGAGAAGGCTAAAGACCTTGTAAAACTACAAATCCCTGGATTCCATAAGACAGAGGTACAGCAAGTAAAGTCATTCCAAACTGCATTATTTCTGCAATGTAGCCGCACCTTAAGAGAAAGAAGTTAGTAGCACATGCTTTTGTGGACTTAATGGTAGTCTACAGTTTTTTTGCATACTTCATGGTAGTCTATAGCATATGCTTTTTGTAGACTCAAATCTACAAAAGTTTATGCTATCAACTTTTTTCTCTTTGCCTCAAAGGCACTACAAGTCCCCTTTGCATACTAAAATGTATTTTTACTCCCAGCAGAGTAGAGCTATAGAGTCAACTTGTCTACTTGAGTTGAAACTAGCCAACAGGATTCTAGCAAAAATGGCACCATCGTCCAAAGAACCCTTCGCTTTCCTGGTCTAGGAAGCTGAATTCGGAAAACAAATACAGCTTGAGTCTTCCTTATCCAGAATTCCAAAATCCCAAATATGCCAAAATCCTTAACTGTCCAAATGGGCGGCTGAGATAGTGACACTTTTGCTTTCTGGTTATTAAATGTACACAGGCTTTGTTTCATGCACACATTTATTTCAAAATATTGTATAAAACTCCCTCCAGGTTCTGTGAATAAGAGGTATATGAAACGAATAAATTGTGTGTTTAGGCTTGGGTCCCATCTCCAAGGCATCTCATTAGGTACATATATGCAAATATAATATTCCAAAATTAAAAAAACAATGAATCCAAAATCCAAAACACTTCTGGTCCCAAGCACTTCAGATAAGAGAGATTCAGCCTGTAATCTGTTTCCCCAAAGTTACTGAACAATTGTTTCTTCTTTAAAAAAGAAAACAAAAAGAAATGGTAATATGTCTCCAAATTTCAAATCTAGCAATAGTTTGTTTCATTCTTTCCATGGAGGGCCATCTCTTCCCCTTCATCTGGGCTGAAGATCTCTTGTCATTGAGCAGCAGAATAGAAGCCCTTTCAGAGTGAAAGGCAAACTTAATGCAGTTTGACATCACTTTAACTGCCATGGCTCCATGCTATATAATTTTAGGATGTGTCCTTTGGTGAGATCTTTAGCCTTCTTTGTCAGAGAGCTCTGGTGCCATTGCAAACTACAAATCCCAGGAATCCATAGGATGGAGCCATGGCAGTTAAAGCGATGTCAAACTACATTAATTGCAGTAGTGCGGCAGCCACCTGAAAGAGTCCAAAGCCTGGAGATCACTCACCTGTTTGTCTCTCCTTCTGTCTCTGCTCACCTTGTCTGATGGCAACTTGTCTTCCTCCTCTGCAAAATAGAAAATATTCCAGGGACACTTATAGACTAACTGACAGGGAACGGTATGTGCCTCTTTTACAGACATCAAACACAAACGGAATGATTCAACCCACAAACCCACAGACAATGTTCATCTGATAATTCTTATGGGTGGCCATTGGCCCTAGAAAGGCAGCAAAAAGTACAAACAAACTGGACAAGTGGGTGGAATGTAATGCTATATCCCTTTTCTTCTGATCTTTTCAGAGTTGCTGTTGCAAGAGATACTTTGAACAAAGATTATATGGAAATTAAGAGGATTGACACAAATAATAGAATGATAGAGTTGGAAGAGACCTCAAGGGCCATCCAGTCCACCCCTTCTGCCATGCAGGAACTCTCAATCAAAGCACCCCTGACAGATGGCCCATCCAGCCTCTGTTTAAAGACCTCCACAGAGGGATGCTCTACCACTCTCTGAGGGAGCATGACAAAGAGGAGGTTAAGAGGTGATATGATCACCATGTTAAATACCTGAAAGGAGGTCATATTGAGGATGGAGCAAGCTTGTTTTCTGATTCACCAGCAACTAGGACACAAAGAGAGCATATGCAGAAAAGGTATGTTGCCAGATTTGTTTGTCTCCTTTTGATAGCCAAATTTGCATTGGACCCTAAGCAATGTGTTTTTAACTACTTGCTGTGCTTGTGTATGATAACCACTCACAAATGGACTTTGTGACTCCGGAATGACAGCACTTTAACAATTTTCAGGATGGGAGCACATAGGTCGCAGTGTGAAAAAGTCCATAGAGTGCTTGGGTGATGTCTTCCTGCATGGCAGAATGGCTGGAGTCTCTTCCAGCTCCACCAATCTTTATGATTTTTACTTTTTTATTTATGTACAGTATTTTACAGCTCCCATACTCCTCAGCTAGTAAGGCCATGCCAAATGGATACACCCGATACCATCTGATTTCAAAAACTCTGCAGGTCCACAAGAACCTGGTTGATTCTTGGATAGGAAATCACCAGGAAGGAAGATCAGGGATCCCCGGGCAGAGCTATAAAAGAATGCTGTACAAAATCATGGGCAGCCCTTGCTGCCAGGCATATTTTACCATATTGGACAAATGGACCAAATGCTCCTGTACAGATGCTGTTCGGGTAGAGATGAGGATGCTCCTGTTATGCTTCCTATGCTCCTATGCCACTGGCTGAAAGCTGTAGTCCAATTCATGTCCCCCAAACCTGTTGGGCCAGGAACCTCACATAAGGCTGGTGGACAAGAGGGATGGTATGCACATGTTCAAGGAGGTGGAGGGAGAAGTAGGGTCCTCACTACTCTTTAGGAGTCCTAGTAGGCAACAAGGATTCTCCATCTTTAGCAGTCTTAGTAGAGCAAAAATTGAACATGAGTCAGCAGTGTCATGTGGCCAGTCCAATTCCAATTCCAGGAAAGCTAGTCCAATTCTAGGTTTCATCAAAAGGAGTGCCATGTCTAGACTGATGGAAGCCATAGTGCCAGTCCATTCTGCTTTGGACAGGCCTCACCTGGAATAATACTGTGTCCAGTTCTGGACACCACAATTCAAGAAGGAATGCCCTAAGAGAAGCGTCTGAGGGAGCTGGGGATGTTGAGCCTGGAGAAGAGAAGGTTAAATGGGTGACATGGTAACCGTGTTTAACTATTTGAAGGGATGTCATATTGCGGATAGAGCAAGCTTATTTTCTGCTGTTCCAAAGACTTGGACACAGAGCAATGGGTCCAAACTACAGGAAACGCTATTCCAGCTCAACATTAGAAAGAACTTCCTGATAGTAAGAGCTGTTTGACAGTGGAATATGCTGCCTTATAGTATGGCGGAGTCCCCTTCTTTATTGTTGTTGTTGTTATACTTTATGTAGCGCAGTAGATTTACACAATACTGTACATACAATCAATAAAATCAATAAAAATAATTCTTTGGAGGGTTTTTTTTTTTAAGCGGAGGCTGGATGGACATCTCTCTAGAGGACTTGGATGGTGCCTTCCTCCATGGCAGAAAGGGGTCTCAACTCGGGCCCAGATTAGAAAAGCCTCAGCTCAAAACACGCTACTGGAATATTATGACCCGGAAAACAAAGGACAGGAGCAGAGGCTGAACCCAGAGGATGCAGAATTGCCCCCAATAGATAACCCTGGCCCCTCAAAGAGTTCAGTTGAAACAGCTGAGGCAATACATAACGGAAATGAAACAGAAACTCACTCCTCCCACTCCTCCTTTGAAAATGTCGCAAACTGCTCTATTGATCCTGGCTTTGCTGAAGTAAATCTTTCACCCATTAAACAAAAGCTGTTTTCCTCATATAAAGAAACAGTAAACACATTAAGAGAAAGGAGCACTATGTCTCACCCAGTATCAGCAGAATACAAACCCCCCTCTTTGTATGTTTTTTTTTTTACAAGATCAGTTTTCTAGTAGAGCAAACAGCAGTAAAATTCTTTATTAGAATGGATGTACTGCAAAAGGAAATTTCTGGCCTTAAAGCTATTATTGAAACACTAAATAACTGTAATTACATTGTTCTTATAGAGCCTAATCTCCTAAAAATCTAAATTTGCAAACAGATATCTTATTACTACCTAGAATTCAAATGTAGTTTATGTTAGAAATATCCCATTTTGAGTTTAAAAATTTATAAAATCTTTCCCAAACTTCTTTATTTTTATCTATAGATTGATCTTTCAACATTTGAGTCAGTTTGTCCATTTCTATTCCTTCAAAAACTTTATAAATCCATTCATCTATTTTCCAATTTTGAGCATAGCATATTCTTGCTATCGCAACCAAGTAGAACAACAATTTTTCCTCCTTCTCCCTAATTTCCTCTTTGAAAATCCCTAGCAAGAAGCATTCCGGTTTATGCTTAACTACTTTGCCCATAATCAAATTAATTTGGTCGTTGATGGAATTCCAATATTCTTTAGCAAATTTGCATGACCGCCAGCAGTGGGAAAAAGTCCCAATATCCGTCTTGCATTTCCAACATTTATTGTTTGAA
>NC_056526.1:2619057-2633632 GCF_019175285.1 Sceloporus undulatus | reverse complement strand
GTTATTAGCCCAAGTTATCATTTGCTGTTTTACAACTTCATCTTCCAGGTCCCATCTTAACAGTAGTTTATATGTTTTCCCTATTATGTTTGCAGTGTTATCTAATAGACATTGAATTAATTCCGTCTTGTCCCGAGGTGGAGCAAACCCAACTTCTTTCTTATCCGCTTTTCTGAGTTGAACGCTGTTATTGGCATGGATAAGAGGCAATTAAGAGAATTCCCTTTTTGGACTGATTCAAGAAAAGATCTGCAGTCAATTAGGACCTCACAATTCTCCTTTTGGTTCTCCTTTTTGAAGACTGAACATTTTAGAGCCAGATATTTGACTAAACTCAAGTCGCCTACTTTGAGAATTGCCTTCACTGAGCTACGACTTCAAGTAATGCCTTCTGCGGTTCTAGACGGACGCTACAACAAAGTGCCTTTTGAGAACAGAGTGTGCATCTTCAGTCAGCCTCAGGTGGAGGATATTGTTCTCTACTTGTTAGTTTGTCCATTGTACAGCAACCCTAAAAATAAATTGTTAACACCTTTCTGACAAACAAAAGTGGGAGCGCTACTGTTGATTCGGTCCCATTCCTTTTGAGTGATACCAATGATTATGTTACACACAGAGTGGCTCTTTTTGCCACGGCTGCAAAAAAGATTAGGAAGAGAGAGCTGAAGAAAATTGCCATAAATTGTCATGGAGACGCCAAGTATTAATTAGATTTCATGATTATATTATATATGTTTACTAATATCCAGGAAAGATGTCTCTTTTTCCTTTTGTCCTTTTTAACAGTTAACTATTTTAACTGCACACTAAATGTTGGGACACTTTTTGTCCTCTGTGTTCTATGCCTTTTGTTTTAAATGTTTTATGCTTTATGATAAGCTCTTTTTGTCATGGCCTTTGGCTAGTTCAATGAACGTTATCTTGAACTACCCTTCCTCTGCAACTACCCTTGAATAGGGTTGGAGTGGACTGAGCTTGCGGTCTCTTTCAACTCTATAATTCTATGATTCTATGAGTTTGGGTCTCCATCTCATGGGAGTACTTCAGTTGTGGATTCCTGCCTGGCAAGGGATTGGATTAACTGGTGCTTCCAGTCCCTTCAAGCTCTCTGAGTCTATGGTTTTATGGATCTCCATGGCTCTTTTCCAGTTCATTTGTACTTTCAGGTGCCTGGGTCATTGCTCACTGATGGGACAAAGAAAAGGAACCTTGGTGAGCCCTTGGGTTGCATAAGAGCTATTTGATGACAGTGTCACAGTGATATGCCACTCCTTTGCTTATAGTGTATAAAAGATGTGAGAGGGCTACAAAACCAAGAAGTCAAGCTTGGCATTCCATCCACCAAAGAGGAAAAGAGACAGATATACAGACAAGGTGAGTACCCCAATGGTATGTATTTATTTATTCAGAATATTTATATCCTGCTCTTCAGCCACAAAGGCTCTCAGAGCAGAATTCAGACTGAAAAATCATGCTATGATTTTCTTTTTAAACTCTTCCACTCCTCTGATAGATGCTTAATGGTACAAAATTCTCATCAGGGTTTCAAAGGGGGTTAAGATGCACACATCTTTTGGAGAGGTGAGATGGAATATTTCTGACTTTGAAATCTAGACAAGCGTTTGAACAACAGGATGAATTGGGAAAGAGGGATTTTTACATCCTCTACATATTTTTTAAAGAAAAGATCCTAAACCAAGAGCAACTTAGAGTTTATACCAACCAGAATACTTTCAGTTGCTCCTGGAGTATTCTGACCCCAGAGCTGCCATCTTATATTTGTGCTTTTTATTTAACCCAACTAAATGTGACACACTATATTTATACCGGTTGAAATCCATTTTGTTTGTTTTGGCCCAGATTTCCAATCCATTAGGGTCATTTTGAGATCTGAACTCATATTTTGAAATATTAGCTACTCCTCCAAACTTAATGTTATCTGCAAGTCTGATAATTACAACTTCTATTCCATCTTCCACGCCATGTAGAACGATGTTGAACAATGCCTAGTCCAAGACAGATCCCAAAGGCACTAGCCACTAAACTCAGGGTAAACAGTAGCCTTTTACTCTCACATTGGAAAAAACATGAAAGTACAGTACTGTGTTTTTGTAGAATGTTGCAAACTGGATAAGGAACAGGAAAATAACTCTGTGGAAGTAATAAACTCTGTACCAACTATGCTCTCCTGCAGGTGCAAATGGGGTCAGATTCTCGCTCCCATTTCTCTCCTTTTCAATTCTTGGTCATCACTTTTCTCCTGCAAGGTATGGCTCTATTGAGTTTCTCCAACACAACCGAGACTGCGACCACACTGCATAACTAATGCAGCTTGGCACTGCTTTATCTCTGATGGCTCCATGCTACAGGAACCTGGGGTTTGGATTTTGTTGTGGCACCAGAGCGCTCTGATAGAGAAGGCTCTCGCTGAACTACAAATCCCAGAACTCCATAGATTGACACCACTTTAGCTCCAATCTATGGAATTCTGGGATTTGTAGTTCAGATAATTCTGCAGTGTAGATGCAGCCTTCTTACAAAGTAAGAAGTAAGACAGGATAGCTAAATAGTAAAATCATGGGGTTTGCAGTCAAAAGATCCCAGGTTCAATATGTGGAACCTCTCATCTGGAAGAGGGGTCAGTTAATTTGGGAGGATTTTTAAACTGTGCAATGAATTCCTAACTATGAAGTTTATCCCATGGAGGAATAAATTGATTTACCTCTACTCAGCTTAAATTGTAATTGGGGTGGCATCCTGATATTATCACAAGGTTTTTGCCACCTAATTTGTCACCCGAATACAGCCTGGGTCCATCCCCGCTTCCAGGAGCGCTCCTCGCAGCTCTTTTTGCATATGGGAGTTTTGTGAGTCACAAAAATGGCTGTCAGAGTACTCCTGGAAGCGGCGATGGACCCGGGATGTATTTGGGCGGCAAATTAGGCAGCAAAAACCTTGTGATACTATCAGGGTGCCACCTGAATTAAGATTTAAGTCGGGTAGAGGTAAATCAATTTATTAAGCCATGGGATAAGCTCCTATATTGGGTCCAGCCTACTTACGGGATTGCCTCCGTCCATATAATCCACCCTGCAATCTTAGGTCCTCTGGAACAAACTTATTACAGCCAATAAAGACCAGGCTGGCTATGGTCACCCAGAGGATGTCTTCATCTGTCTCTATCAAATTATGGAATGGCCTGCCGGAGGACATCTGACCTATCACTAAACTTGACAGTTTTAAAAAGGCTGTCAAGACAGATCTTTTCCAAGAGACCTTCCCTGAATGATTGGCCCAGTTGCCCCCACTGATATGGATTGTTCTAATGACTGCCCATGATGTCTTGTTCTTGTTGCTACTAATTTTAACTATATTTTATTATAGTTTTGTTGTATTGTGGGGTCGTTTTAACGAGGGATGGAATATTGGGATTTATTTTATTGTGCTGTACGGTTTTTATGGATGTAAGCCACCTTGATCTTATTGAAGAGGCAGGATAGAAATAATAATAATAATAATAATAATAATAATAATAATAATGGAGCAAGCTTATTTTCTGCTGTTCCAGAGACTTGGACACAGAGCAATGAGTCCAAACTACAGGAAACGCTATTCCAGCTCAACGTTAGGAAGAATGTCCTGATAGTAAGAGCTGTTCGACAGTGAAATATGCTGCCTTATAGTACAGTATAGTGGAGTTCTTTTTATTGTTGTTGTTGTTATTATTATTATTATTATACTTTATTTATGTAGCACGGTAGATTTACACAGTGCTGTACATACAATCAGAATTATTATATTTCACTAAGAACTGAGACTGACTCAAAAACAACACAAGTAGTTTGAAGTTCAAACAAAGTTTACTACTGGCTTTAATCTATACAGTCGCCCCTTTGAACTCGTGGGTATCCATTCCAGACCCCTCCACAAGTTTGAAATATAGAGCACATTCAAGCCCCATAGGCTTGAATGGGGCGCGTGAATGCAGAGCATGTGCCGCAGGGGCACCCCCCATTAAGTTTAATAGTGGTCTCCCCTCCAAGGATTTCCAAGTCTGCACATTTCAAGTCCATGAACTTGGAGGGGCAACTGTACTGTATATACAGAGAGGCTATATCTTAATCTAGCTAGTGAATAGTTCAGGTTAAGAAAAAAAATATTTATCCCACCATCTTTCCAAAGAAAGTTCATGGAGAAGGAAGATGGAGGACCCAACAGGGCAGGAGAAAATCTTTGAAAAAGAGGGAGTGACCTAAGTCACATGATGAGTTTAAATTCAAGAGAGGAGGGGTTGCATGCAGGAAATCCCTATCTATATGAGAAGGGGAAAAGAGAATGCAGCATCTTCTAACAGCAAGAAGGTTAAACACATGGCAAAAAATGCCCCTGCTAATTCTTCTCTCGATATCTCCAAAACACTTTGGACTGTGCTGTTCCAACTAATTTGGGCAAATCTGATCCTCGTCTGGGACTGGTAAGCATCATAGTGAAACACCTCAATTCACTTTGGATGCATCTACACTATAGAAATGATACCACTTTAAGTGCTGTAGCTCCAAGCTATGGAATCCTGGGAATGGTAGGTTTTATAAGGACTTCAGCCTTTTCTGCCAAAGAGTGATGGTGCTTCACCAAATTACAAATCCCTGGATTCTGTGGAGTCATTGCTGTTACAATGATGTGAAGCAACATTATCTCTACTGTGTAGGCGCACCCTTTTCTGCTCAGGATTTATCGCACAGGGTTTCACTGCCAAATGAATAACTGTTGCCTCGTGAGTAATAATTTAACCAAGTGAGCTGTTAGGTGTAAAGAATGCAGCGTAAATGAATTGCAATGAATGGAATGCAATGAACTGAGCAACGTACATGGAGTTTAAAAATGCTGAAATACAACCATTTCTTCATCCCTGGCCACATCTTCCTGCAGTCAGAGACGTTGTTTCCTGTCCTGTTGGTTGGATATCACATAAGAGCACTTGCTTTGGCTTATTCAAGAAACCGATGATGAATTGGTATGACGCAGAGGTAAGACATGCTTTACGGAACATTTGCTCCATCAAAACACAAAGCCCCGTTTTTTGCTATTGAACTTAAAGGACAGCATATACACTGCAGAATTCAGGCAGTTTGACACCACTTTAACTGCCATGGTTGAAAGCTATGGCGTTCTGGGATGTGTAGGTTTGTGATATATTTTTCCTTCTCTGTCAGAGAGTTCTGGCACCCACAACAAACTACAGATCCCAGGATTCCATAGGATGGAGCCATGACAGTTAAAGCTGTGTCAAACTGCAAACAGCAATTCAGTTTTTAATCTGTATTGTTTTTTTAAAACCATTGGCCCAGGACAGATGGGCTCTTTGTAACATGGCGGTGGCGCAACTAGGGTTAGGGACCGCATGGCAACCGCATGATCCCTAATCTGAGCATGGACTGGCGGTGCTACAATGGCGGCCATTGTGACATAATGGACGCATAGCATCCTCACGTTGCGCCACACAAGCGACGCCACGAGTGTCCTGTTGGATCTGCAAATATCAAAACCACAAATATGGAGGGATGAGTATATTATTACTAATAATAAATAATAATAATAGTAATGTTTATTTATCATGCCCTTTCCACCAAAGGGCGGTAGATCAAAACATATACATAAAAAACGAATGATAAAACGCCACACTACAAAATACTAAAATACTAAAATAATATACTTATATGCTAAAAACAAAGTCAGACAAAAGAATAACAACGACCACCTGAGGATAGTATTAGTGAGTCCTCTGCGCTCAATAGACTAAGAATAGCAGCTCCATTTATATACCGCAACAAGCTGGGAACTCATTTTAGCGACCTCAAAAGGAGGCAAGCCTGAGTTGACCTTGAGCCCCTGACTGGAATTGAACTCGCAGCCTTATGGTTTTGACTGAGTGGATGCAGTACAGGCATTTAACCACTGCGCCACCAGGCCTCCTAAACACTAAACAAGCCCCTTCTGGCTAAACAAATGAGGTATTTTTTATCTGCTACAAAACCCCAGTGTCAACCATTAATGATCAATAAAATCTTTTGCACCAGTGGCTTTTTGAAGCCTTAATATCAAATAAACTTCTTCAGGAGGCCTGGACTGGAAACGTACACTGCAGTGTTCAACCTGTTTCTTTAAGCCAACAGCTCTTTCTCTTTCTTGCTTCTCAGACAGCATGCCAGGTTAAGTTCCAGGAGAGCCATCTTGCATCCTTGCTCAATGAGGATGAGATGAGGGCCGTATCCTCTTTCATCAAGATGAACCACAAAACAGTGGGTCACATCTGGATTGGACTGCAGGATATTGGATGGGAATCGGTGAGCTGATGAAGTACACGCGAATGCAATCTGGGAGTCTTAGTGGACCACAAGCTGAACATGTGTCTTGTTCAGCTTGTGTGATGTGGCAGCTAAAAATGCCAACATGATTCTGCAGCAATAAGATAACAGTGTCTCCACTGTTAAAGGATATAATGGTGTCTATTCTATTCTGCCTTGGTGAGATTTCACCTGGAATCCTGTTCCAGTTCTGGGCACCACAATTCAAAAAGGATGTGGACAGGTTGGAGCATTTCCAGAGGACAGTGACCAAAATGGTGAAGGGTCTGGAAACCATGAAGTCCTCTGAGGAGTGGCTGAGGGATCTGAGTATGTTTAGCCTAGAGGAGAGGTAAAGGGGGGACATGATAGCCCTGTTAAATATTTGAAGGGATGTCATGTTGAGGATGGAGCAAGCTTGTTTTCTGCTGCTCCAGAGGCTAGGACACCTAGCTACATTCAAGCTACAGGAAAGAAGATTCTACATAAACACTGGAAATGGGCTGCCTATGAAGATGGTGGACTCTCTTTCTTTGGAGGTTTTTCAACAGAAGCTCGATGACCATCTGTCCCAGCGAAGGCTTTGATGGTTGTCTTCCTATATGGCAGAAAGGGGCTGGAGTGATGGCCCTTGGGGTCTCTTCGGACTCTAGTATTCTGTGAGCCTATGAAGCTTCTCCTCCTTATCAGTCTTCAGACTTAGACCAAGGACCTGTATTCCTGTGATCTCTGGGATAGTGAAATGACCCTGGCAGCTGAATAGCAGGGCCAGGCTGAAACTCTCAGAGGTTGTGCAGACCAGCAAGAAAAGCCGGCCTGGGGATGGAGTTGGGGTGTAGCATCCATATGACGCACGCCCTGGCTCTGACCCCAGGCTGGCATGATGCCGCGCACCACACTACATGGCATGCAGCATCACGGCATTCCTCTGGCACAACATCCACATGACACAGCATTGAAGAAGCACCGTAAAGCCACGGCACCACAGCTATTGTGCCCTGGAAAGGCCAGATTGGGGCTGCGGCATGCAGTTGCTGCTGCCCCAATCTGGCTGTAAATGGGTGGCTGGAGGCCGTCCCTAAGGGACAGTCTGTGCAGCCCCTCAGTTTCCCCAAAACTGTTGTCTTTTAACTTAGCTTTATGAGATGGTTGAGTGCAGGCTCCTTATTTTTCAGTATAAAAGGTGGAACTCTGACTCTGCAATTTTCCATTCCTTGCCATGCTTTTAGTGTCATTGTCCCTAGTTCACCAGGTTTTTGGCAGTCCTCCAAACAATGCTTGCAAAAGATGGAATATTTTTCCTTCTGCCATAGTTTGTCGGCTTCAAACTATTGAATGTGGTGGCCTATTGGGTTTTAACAAGACATGCACGCCATTCCCTCCAACTGTCCTGGTTTGGAAGGGACAGTCCTGATAAATCCTATATTGTCCCACTTTCCCAGCTGCTTTTAAAATGCTCCAGTTATTCTCTCATCATAGGTTTTAGCATCTGTAAATCCTAATTCCCACAAGTCCAGGAAAACATGATCACTCCCACTTAAGCATCCCTAAACAGGTTGGATTTTATGTTTTATTTTTGCTCTGTACCCAGGTAAGGAATTGGCAATGGAAAGATATGTCTCCTGTCTCCTACATACCTTGGGCACCTGGACAACCCAGTAATAGACCTAAAAGGGGGAACTGTGCAGAATTGTATTCTAAAGGTGAGGAGAAGGTTTGATTGCAAAGAACTGTGCATCTGTTGCTTAGTATTACAGCATTCACTGGGGAATTCCTTGTCTCTGCTTTTTAAACTCACACATAAGAATGAAAAGTTGTCAAAACACACACACACACACACACACACCCTTTGTTTTCTCTTTTGGGTATGTTTAGAACCATTCTTACCATTTTCTCTATGATTTTTCACATTTCAGGACTTTTGATGCTGTTGCTGTAGTTGCGAACATTCACAAAATTTCTTTTGTGCAAAATACAGTGTTGCTTCACACAGACACAAAAACACCACAAGGTTTTGTTGTTTGCTTGTTGCAATTGCTGCCTCATTATTGTTGTCGTTCTGTGCCTTCACATTGGCTCCGACTTATAGCAACCTTCTCCTAGGGTTGAATTGTTCAAAGGCTATTTCCCAGATTTGTTCAGAGGGGTTTTTCCTTTGCCTTCCTCTCAAGCCGAGAGAGTATGACTTGTCCAAAGTTACCAAGTAGGTCTCTGTGTCTGAGCAAAAATTAAAACTCTGGTCTCCAGTCTGCATGGGCTAAAAGACCTGTTTCTCCCCCAGTTCTGGCATCATGCTATTTGGACCACACACATCCCAAACCTCAGGCAGTCTGAAGGATAACTGGCACATTCTGCCCCAGAAATGGGGTATAACACTCTTAAAACAGTTTTGAAAAACTTACCCGTTACTCCAGATTTTCTGGGAAGATCCAGAGCCCTCTGTGGACCAAAAGGCCTGTTTCCCCACCACCATCACCATTCTGGCATCATCCTATTCAGACAATGTACATCCCAAACTAGTCTGGATGATGGCTGACATATTCTACCCCAGAAATGGCGTGTTGCACCCTTAAAAAAGTTTTTAAAAACTTACCCACTACTCTGGATCTTCCAGGAAGATTTTCTGTTCTTGCACCATGGAGGCTGTCTGCACAGGCACTGCCTGGCATTGCCATAGGTCTCTTGCTCTGAGGTCAGCGCATGGCGCCCAGCCATGTGATCAGGCTGGGTGCATTGTTCTAACCTCAGAATCGAGTGACCAATGGAAGATATGGATACACTGGACACCTGAGCAGGATGTCCATGCAGACAGACAGCGCATGGAGGACCAAGTAACGGGAAGAGGTTGGACCAGCTGCATGGCCAAGATACTCCAGATGGCCCCTGGAGTATCCTGGCCCATGCAGATAGGACCCAAGTCCAATACTCAAACGACTATACTGCACTGACTCTTTAAAATAGTTCTACTGAATCAATGGCTGAGTGGCTAGTCAACACATAGGTAAATCTGACTGTTTCAGTGTTTTTATTCTAGTCAGGAGTAACAATAAGATTCAAGCTGCTCTCTGCTTTAACGTTTCCATGTCTCCATGTTTCCAGGAGTATAATGTGTAGATGAAGGGAAGTGCTAATGCCACTGTATTCTGCTTGGGCCAGGCCTCACCTGGAATACTGTGTCCAACAGCTCTGGGTACCACAATTCAAGAAGGATGTGGACAAGATGGAACATATCCCAAGGAGGGCAACCAAAATGGTGGAAAATCTGGAAACCACCAAGCCCTCTGAGGAGAGCCTTAGGGAACTGGGTATGTTTAGCCTGGGGAAGAGAAGGTTAAGAGGTGACATGATAGCCAATATTTGAAGGGGTTTCATATTAAAGGTGGAGCAAGCTTGTTTTATGCTGCTCCAGAGACTACGACCTGGAGCAATAGATGCAAAATACAAGAAAAGACATTCCACCCAAATCTTAGGAGGAACTTCTTAACAGACAGAGCTGTTTGACAGTGGAATAACACACTCCTTTAGAGAGCAGTGGAGTGTCCTTCTTTGAAGGTTTTTAAACAGAGGCTGGATGGTCATCTGTTGGGGATGCTTTGAGTCTGTGTTCCTGCTTGGAAGGCCATTGGACTCAAAGGCATTTGGCACTTCTTCCAGTTCTATGATGCTATTCTATGTTGTTTTACCAGAAGATGTTATTTCAGCTAGAAGGCAATAGCAGGTCTGCTGACCTAATCTCTCTGTTTTTCCCTGCAGATTACATGCAATGGAGTGATGATGACTGTGATTTAAAACATGCCTATCTATGCCGATTTTCACGATTCTGAAGGCAGCAATAGATTGACACTTGGAGGGTGAAACTCACCTGGAGGCAACTATCTCTGGTGGTGGACTGAGCCCTTCTGTTATCTATATGCCAAGGCTATACCACCATAGAGGGGTTATGGATCAGACTCTCGTTTCTCTGGGTTGGGTCACCAATAAAATAAATTCTCTTCCAAAAGTTCTTCCCTGTCTTTAGTTCTTTGTGGGTTTTTCGTGCTATGTGGCCATTTTCTGGAAAAGTTTATTCCTGAGGTTTTGCTGGCATCTTCAGAGAATGCTGACATGAAAATGAGTGGGGTAGAATCATAGAGTTGGAAGAGACCGCAAGGGCCATCCAGTCCAACCCCATTCTCCCATGCAGGAAATCTCAATCAAATCATCCCCGCCAGATGGCCATCCAGCCTCTGTTTAAAGACTTCCAAGGAAGGAGACTCCACTATAATCCCTGAGGAAGGAGTGTGTTCCACTGTCGAACAGGAAGTTCCTCCTAATGATGAGATGGAATCTCTTTTTCTGTAGCTTGCATCCATTGGTTGAGAGGAAGTGATTTACATGTTCATCTATGTGTCCGTGTGTTGCTGAATGGCAAGGTATCAGGGTGGGAGGATATGCAGGAGGATATGTCTGTCTGTTTCATTAGCAATCCATTGCCTGCTGGGAAAACCTCTGACCCTGGGTGATGTCCATCTGCATGTGCTGAGTCTTGATTTTGGTGTGTTTTGGGACTAGTAGACAAACTTTGTTTACTTTCAAGGTTTCTCCTTTCCTGTTGAAGTTGCCATTCAACAACAGACCGACACACAGATTAACATGTAAATCTTTTCCTCTCAACCAAATGGAAGGCTTTCTCCCAGTCCCACCACCATCATAGAATCATAGAGTTGGAAGACACCCCAAGGGCCATCAAGTCATGCAAAAATACACAACCAAAACACCCCTGCAAAATGACATCCAGCCTATGTCTAACTCCCAAGAGGTCCAAAGACACTCCAAAGCAACATCTCCCTCTGTCAAGCAGCTCTTAACATGAGGAGGTTCTTCCTAATGCTGAGGTGTTTTCCTATAACTTGAATCCGTTGCTCAGTGTCCTAGTTTCAGGACCTGCAGGGGGAATTTTTTCTTTATCTTCAGTATGATATCCCTTCAAATATGTCAACACAGCTTTCATATCACCCCTTAACCTTCTCATCTCCAGGCTAAACTTACCCAGCTCCCTAAGTCTCTCTTCATAGGGCATGGTTTCCTTCACCATTTTATTCGCCCTCCTTTGGACACATTCCAGTTTCTCAACATCCTCCTTGAATTGTGGTGCCCAGAACTGGACACAGTACTCCTGGTGAGGACTGACCAAAGCAGAATAGAGTGGTACTATGACAATGGATGGCACAAGTATCTCAGCTGGCAGAGGAGAGTGGCCAGGGTTTTGGGGGGGATAAACAGAAGTGACAGACTCATTGGGTGTTCACCTGCCTCTGAGGTGTCTCCCAGTGTGGTCCACAGCTCCTGCACCTGCCTAGTAATGCTTCTGCTCCCAAATAAAATAATTTTTCCTACAGTCCCAAAATAGTACAGCAGAGAATGAAACATGTCAAGAGGTATGCTTCTCATCCCTATCTCTTTAGACTGAAGGATCAAGAGTTCTTTGCTTTTTGTCACCTGATAAGTATCTATCTGTAAATCCTTTTTATCAAGTTCTGGTCACCTAAGCTTCCAGCCCCTGAATCATGGTCAAGTGCCAACAAGCAATGTTAGCATCTACTCACAGGCCCAAGAAAGTATCCATGGATCAATATTTTCTCATCTATTGGCTGTGATACACACAAAGAAGCTCTCTTCTAAGTGTGAACAGTCTTTTCTTCTTCTTTCTTCTCTAATCCACTCACAAATACATCTGCAATTTTACATACAGTTGTGACACGACCAGTTCAGTCCCTTTAAACATGTGTTTATCTTTGTCCTTTCTCTGATCCAGAACAAGTAAAAAACATACATTTCAATTGAAAGTGAATTGAAAGACACTGCTGTGTTAGTCTGGAAAACGAGTCTGCAGATGGCTCTTGTAGCACCTTTGAGGATAACTGAAGTTGGTGACAAAAAAGTGAGGAAGATGTATGGCAGAATTGGGTTGGATTGCATGGCTTTTGGGGAGGGGGTCTCTTCCAATTCTAGGATTCCATGATTTTATGATTCCGGAACCAGAAAACATCTGGTAATATAAAAAAAATAAAATCTGGTGAAAGAAAAGAAAATGGACAGAATTCCAACATCCACCAGAGAGGAAGACATCTTGCTTTCCTCAAAGAGGGGCCGACCTATCCAGGATACCTCACTTTTGTTTCTTGGCATCTTGGGAGCTTTTGCAAGGTTTCACATCATGTGAGCAGGCTATAATACTCCATCCATGCAGTTCTTTTGGGTTTCCACTTCTAAACTCCCCCTCCCTGACCGGAAGGCAAAATTCTAACACCGGAAGATCAGCTCCAGTGGAAATGGGGTCTCCCAGATTTTATGCTTTGTTTCATTTGAATTAATGTTTACCTTAGTCTGTCTGTATCAATTAGAAAGCCACTCACAAGAAATACATTAAACCTTTCTTTAGTCTAAAGCTGCTTGTGAGACCACTTTGGGAAGGTAGATTGGGATGTCGTTTGTCCCCCCCCCCTTCCCACCCCTAGTATCACTTGAATAGCAGAATGGAATGATACATTTTATTTATTTATTTATTTATTTATTTATTTATTTATATCCCGCTCTTTTCCCAGGACTGGGACTCAGAGCGGCTTTACAGCAATTAAAAAACAAACAAACAAACAGAAAGTACAATTAAAACATTTTAAAAATAAATAGATAAATGACATGCATTAAACAGAATGATTTAACTAGTCCAACATTCCTGCCTGTTCTTATAGTGATTCCTTAAATTCCTGTTTGAACAGGTAGGTCTTCACCTGCCATTGGAAAGCCATCAAGGAGGGAGCTGTTCTTCTTTCCCTGGGCAGGGAGTTCCAGAGTCTAGGGGCAGCCGCTGAGAAGGCCTTCTCTCATGTCCCCACCAAACGTGTTTGTGAAGGTGTTGGGATGGTGAGAAGGGCTTCTCCAGAGGATCTCAGAGTCCGGGCAGGTTCATACCGGGAGAAACGGTGTGCCAAATAATGTGGACCTGAGCCATGTAGGGCTTTGTAGGATATAACCAGTACCTTGAATTGTGCCCGGGAACGAACTGGCAGCCAATGAAGCTGTTTCAACAGGGGAGTTGTATGGGCTCTATAATCGGCGCCTGTTAACAGCCTGGCAGCAGCTCTTTAAACCAGTTGAATTTTCTGAACACTTTTCAAAGGCAGTCCTATGTAGATATATATATATACATATATCCTTGACCTCACTGAATCCAAAGTCATCTATAAATATAAGGAGAATATGTGTATATATATATATATGTGTGTGTGTGTGCGCACGCACACACAATGTGGCTCCAATACTGTGGAACCTAGATATTGAGTGCATGGCATGGATGGGCATCTCAGGATCCTTTTGTTCTTAAAATTGATTTAATAATTAATTTTTTATTTAAAAAATTAACCTGGTGAAAAACAGACTGCAAGCTGGAGTAACATTTTAATCATTAAGGCGCATTACAGCAGCAGCCAAACCAGGCGACTCCTCCGTGCTGCAAAGAAGAAGTGCCAAAATGGCGCTTCTCTTTGCGGCACACATATGACACCGCAAGGCACCAATGGCGCACTCACAGCGTCATATGTGCTGCGCGACATGCGTATGCAGTGCATCCGCTACGTAAAGATGATGGCCCCCATGTGGAATGGGCACCGCCACTTTGTACGGACTGGGTCCGTATTAGGGTTAGGGTTAGTTTCCAACCCTAATACGGACTCAATCCATACTTTATGCCCATCTGTAACAGGCCTATGACACCTCTGAGTTTCTCTAGGAACAAAATTGGAGTTATGTCTGGGAAGGTTCATTTTTCCACAGGGCCTCCTGGAATTCCATTTGATGCTTCCCTCTGCAGGGCTTCAAACTCTTCAAACAGCTGAGCAACATGTTTAGTTTTTTGTGGGGTTTTCAGGCTACGTGAGCATGTTCTAGAACAGCTTATTCCTGATGTTTCACCAGCATCTGTGGCTGGTATCTTCAGAGAATGCTGGCATAGAAAAGAGTGGGACATACCCAGACACACACTGTGTGACCCTGGGTAGGGAGGAGTGATTTCCATGTTAATCTGTGTATTGTTCTGTTGTTGACTGGCAAGACCTCAGGTGGGAGGATATGCAAAGAGGAATTGTGTCTGTTTAATTAGAGATCCATTGTCTGCTGGGAAGGAATAAAATCTTCTGGAACATGGCCACAGAGCCCGAAAAACCCACAAAAAACTAGGGATGGGGGCCATGAAT
>NC_056526.1:2570507-2608154 GCF_019175285.1 Sceloporus undulatus | reverse complement strand
TTGTAACCCGCCTTTCCAGTCGTAACCTGATCAAGGCGCATACAACACAAGAAAATATAAAATACAAGTTAAAACAGAGTAAAAACGGCACAGGGGAAGGTCAAAGTCATCGGGTCGTACAAGGGTAAAGAATAAAAGACATTTAGTTAAGTTGCAGAAGATAGTTTCAGGTTCTTCTTAAAGAGGACTAGGGAGCAGTGGGCGACTCATAGGAGTTATTCCAAAATTAGGGCAGCAATGAAAGCCCTCGTGTGGTCCCCGCATATCGCGTTTTGGCCTCCAATTCCTCCGTGCTGAGTGCGGGGCGATTGTATGGGGAGAGGCGTCCTCTAAACTACCCCGGGCCAGCCATTTAGGCAGTTAAGCTCCATTGTCAGATTGCTTAGGACCAGAATGTATGATTTCCGTTTTTTTTACCTTCGAGTACAATATTGCAAACACAATGAGTATCTTGAGATGACCAGTCTAACACGGGGCTCATATAGCTTGTACACACCTTTACACACAGCTGAAGGCAATTGGGCATTAATTTTTAAATCATTGTGCATGAAAACAGAGGTGTGTACCTGAACCAAAGAAAGCAAAGTCTACTTCGCAGCCGCATGGTTAATTGGATTTTTATTTCGATTTTGGAATTCCCTAAAGATACCATATTATAATTTTTATATTATAAAAAATGTATTGATTTAAAAATAAATGAATTGGAAGTATAACTGTGGGGGGAGTTAAGGTGGAATGCTCAGCCCCCAGGCAGTTGCCCACCTAATGAAAAGTTCCCCAAACAACGACTTACCTCTGCTGGTACCAATGAGTTTTCTCCGCAATGCTATAGCAAGCTTCTCATAGGAAACCAGCCGCTCGCACCGGCTCTGGCTTCCGTTTCAGGGAAGAAAAGACTTTTCATGAAACTAATGTCCAACTAATATTTCCTGCTGTGATGACCTAAGCTCCGCTCTGCTCTCGGTCTGGCCCTTGCAAGCAGTGGATAAAAACGGAGATAGGAGTGTTTCAGCATTCGCGAGTTATAGATGCAGAACCCAGAAAGGAAAACGCAATAAAAAACACTTATTTAACCCACTATTTTTTTACTGAGGTCCTCTCTGGAATCTCTAGGTCTCCACACAACCTTGGTCAAACTCCCCAGGCATTGCCACAAATTGGTTAGATGACCCCAAATGGCTAAGAAGTGTTTTCTCGGATATCTGGTCTTCCGCACAACCCTATGGTCACCGTTCCAGATGTGACATAGATTCCCTAGAGATCTACAAAGAGCTCAAAATTGGTGATGTGAATTTGCTCCCCCACCAACCCCAAAGCTCCTCATGTTTTCAGCCCTCTATGTTACCCTGCTGGGCATAACTCAAAGCTGAAAAGCAAAGTACCTTGCTGTGCTGCAATGGTGCCCAGCTTTCCCTTTTCAGCATCGACTTATGGGACCTACTTATGGCAAAAAGACACAACAAGAGTCCACAAAGGGAAAGTTAGGTCAGAGATTGCCCCTCGTACCTAGGGAGAAACAAAGGAGGAGAGAGGCTTGAGAGAGAGGTGATTCTTCTATGGGCAATTATATCTGGATCCAAAGAACCAGCAGCTTAAATAAAAACCATGTTTTTTGTGTTGTTGTTGTTGTTGAAAACAAATACCTTGAATTCCTGGGCTCTGTGTAATGGTTCAAGACGTCATGACAGATGCTGAAAACGTTTGAAATCTTGGCTATGCATGGGAGGTTGGTGGCAGCGTGGGATTTGTAGTCCCTATGGTCTGGGGATAGATAGGAGTCTGGACTCCTTTTGTCCAGCCTCACAAAATGCTGACAAAAATTAGCAACCTTTCATAGACTTGTCTATTTCCTCAGATGCCGGAGACCTGTCCACAAGCTACCTACACTTGTCAACAGTTCACTCAAAGTTTGCTCAAGTTTTGCATTTTAGTGTTTTAAGGGTTTATGAAAATTTATAGTACAGTTTGGGGGGAGGGATGGGAAGCATTTTATGTTGCATTTTATTGTATTTTTTGATATTGGGCCACCTGATCTGGGGAGAGGGACATAAATTATTATTATTTTATTTTATTATTATATTATTTTTTATTTTATTATTTAGACCTTTGCATACTGAATCACTAACATACTTGTCCGAATTCTACTAACAAAAATATAAGTTTTTTTTAAAAAGACTAATAAAAGGTTGTTGGTGTCTGTCAGAAATCCACAGAGAGCCATAGATAAGGATGGCTGAACCGATGAACAAAATGGAAAGCAAAGACTAGAACCAGAGCAACAGAAATGAACAAGAAAGCTAAAACTTGAGAGTCCACGTTATAAAGAATTAGCTGCCTGTTGTAAGAAAAAGGAGAGGAGGAAAGAAAGAGAATGTTATTTTGGGGAGGGGCATATCAGCAGAATGAATGAAAGTTGAACATGAGACTACTCACCCACCTGTTTGGTCTTGGACAGTTGGCAATGGTTCCTTTCAGGAAAATTATATTTGCCATTGGTGTGGGTGGCGCATAGGGGATGTTACAGTCATCAGGCAGAATGTTCACCCAAAGCCACTTCATTGGGAGATGAGAGTAAGCATGGCAAGAGGTTGGCCTGATGGTGGGTGGCCCAGTCCAACATCATGCCTGGGTAGTGTAAATATTCGGTTTGTACAGTCCCATAATGGTTTACTGCTCCATCCTTCTGCTAAGGTGTGACACCACTGCATGAGCCTTGCCGAGCACTCCCTTTGCATGGGGATAATGCACAGGACTGATTCGCAATCCCAGTGTTCAAGCAGCATCAAGAGGAAACCATGTCCTGTGAGGAATGGCTTAGGGAGCTGGGTATGTTTAGGCTGGAAAAGGGAGTTTAGGGTGATGTTACAGCCATGTTTAAATATTTGAAGGGTGACTATTGAGGATGGGTGCGACTGCAACAGTGACACCCTAAAAGGGGTGACTAAACTGATGAAAGGTCTGGAAACCATGCCTTATGAGAAAGACTAGGGAGCTGGGTATGTTTAGGCTGAGGAAGAGAAGTTAAGAGTGGCACAATTTCTGTTTAAATATTTGAAGGGTGTCATGTTGAGGATGGAGCAGCTGATTTCTTCTCCAGAGAATAGACCTGGAGCAATGGTGCAAACTGCAGAAAAGAGGTCCTATCTAAACACTAGAGAACCTCCTAATTGTGGGAGCTGTTGGACAGGAAGACAAGACGGTGCCTTGGAGGGTGGTGGAGTCCTTCTTGGAGGTTTTTCAATGGAGGATGAATCTGTCATGGATGCTTTGATGTCTAAAAGGAAGTTGGACTGGATGGCCCTGGATCTCTTCCAAGTCTAGGATTCTGATAGAAGGTGTGATGTGATTTCCAAGAAGCACAACTGCAGGATGGAATTCATGGTATTCCCAACTAAAAAGATATCTAGTCCTAAACCCAAGGAAAAGCAGAAGCCAGGGGACCTGCTGGATCATCACTTCTTTAGTTCATGATTCTACTAGCACTAAGATATAGGCATTTCCATCTACAATCTTAAGTCAAAATGTCTCTTCTGCCACCACTTTTGTGGTTGTTCATGAATCTTTGTTATAATAGACGTTCAACAGTTCTTCTTCAAGGCTAGAAAGCAAGATTGAATAGAGGTCTTAATCAGTTTACTGGAAAGCTCTAACCCTTGAAATTTGGGACTAATGTACCGTGTAACCTTAAGCCTCCAAAATTAATGTCCCTCTCTGAACCAAAGTCCCAGTTCAGTGACTGAAAACCACACAAATAATAGTACTACCACTTTGTCCTGCTTGTTGTTAGAATTTTACTTCATAAAGGAAATTTTCTCCATGACTCACAGACTAGGTTTTCAGATATTATTTTTTAGGGGCAACAAATTTCCTGGACAAACAAGCCAAACAAAGTAACAGAACATCGAGCTCAGTTAGAAATGTCTAGATTCGTCTCTCTGATGCTCCCCCCCCCGACCGTCTGTGTTTTCCTGCTTTCTGCAATCTCGCCTTTCCTTTTCCATTTCTGCTGTTCATCCGACTTCCTTTTGCTAAACTCTACTCTGCACTCGTTGTCTCTAAAAAGCAAAACGTTATCGCGGTGAATCGAAGGCATATATTGATTCATATCTTCCCCCTCGCTCCCACTGCCCTTGAAATCCTAAATAAACAGAAATAAGCCAAGTCCCAGCCCCAACACCATAACTATGAGGATGGAGCCCTGTCTCCACAGTTATGACTGACAATGGTGATTCAACACCCTGTATACCTCAAAAGTGAAGATGTTTTATCCACAGGGTCTCCATAGTTTTGGGCCAACTCAAGGGCAGTAAACAATAACAAAGGTGTTATACCCTGGCATTTCGGCAATGCAACATCTTGTCTCCCCGCCAAGAGGATGAAGGGGGCACTTTATTTGGCCCATGCAGGCAGGACCAATGTCCTTGTAAACCATCCTCTGAACATGGCAGCTCCCTGGCCAAAGGACTTTGGAGGTGCTGGGAAATGCTCCCCACCACACTTTCTGCAAAGAGTCAACTGTAGAGCACCCTTGGGGTCCTGCCACAGCTGCTTATCCCCCAACACCCTCCGACTGGGAGCATGTAGTGGATGTCATTCCCCAGTGTTCTGATCTCCCACACTTCAGACATGCTTTAAATGTGTGTGTGTTTGGGGGGGGGGTGTGTTATTACCTACCTCAGGGGGAAAAAGTTTGGGTGGTTATGTTCAGTTATAAATGCAAACCCCTAAGATTTATGAGATCATAAATCCAGTTTCTAATCTTGTAGTTGATGAACTGGATGCTGACCTTAGTGGGGTTTGGGGAGGGGTTAGGAAGCATTGGCATTATAAAAAGGCAGCCAAATGTAACACCATTTCCCCCCTTCTGTTCTTCCAGGTCGTTGGGAATGGAATGATACAAAGTGTGACAGCACCCATGGCTATCTATGCAAAATTATCAAGCCGTAAGCAGGCTTGGCAACAGGAGAGAATTTGAACTAGGGATGGAAAGAATACTCAATCATTTGCTGGCTGAAAAACGGGCGACATGATCAGGAAAAATAACTCTGTGGCAAGAATTCTGAAATTGTTTTTGTCCAGTATTTAGACATCCTCAAGTTTTGGGGTTCCTGTGCAGAAGTACACATGGGTTGTTTGCACAACAACTGTTTTGTATGTTTTATGACCACTTAATTTTGTTGCACAAACCCAGAGGGTCAAGTAGGTTTCTAGTGTGTTTATGCAAGAGTGGTGGGTTTTGTGTGACCCCCCCCCCAAAAAAAACCCCAAACCACCAATGTTTTCCCAGAACCCCATTTCACTATTTTTCTCATTCAGGCTTCCTGTGAGTTTTGAATAAAAATAGAGCAACCCAAAACCAGATGAATACATAAATAAATAAATCTAGGTGCATGGGTTTTTGGTGTGCAAGACTGCTGTTTTCTGAGTAACAATTGTGGGTTTTGTAGAACATTGAAAGAGCCCTGGTAGTACTATTGTTTTTAAAATTCCAAGAAATCGTCCATGGGTCAAACTTTATTCACATCTTTGGTGTAATACAATAAAGAAGTTCTTCTCCAAGTCTGAAGAGCTTTTTGGCTTATTTAATCTATTCACAAGAATGCAACTGTGTGCTCAAAAAGAAGTGAGGCATATGCAGCTTAGTCTTTTGAACAATCATTTATCTTTACTCCCATGGAGAACAATTTTAAAAAAACACCTCTTTCAAAAGGAAGGGAGGGAACCTGATGGGCTCCTGGGATGGAATTTGCATTTCTCTCTTTCTCCTTTACTCATCCTCCCACTGGAGCCAGGACTTTTGTGAACCCCTCCTGATGCCGCAGGATTGCAACTCCCAGCATTCTTCACAATTGGCTATGATGCTAGCTGCGTATTCTTCAGCCCAACGGCATCTGAAACTGATGAAGCACTGCTTTCTGAGTTCTCTAGGGCAGCATTTTACACTCTGTCATTTCACACTCACTTTCCTCTTAACAAACTAATTAAAGGATCCAAGGGCAAAACATAGCCTATTGCACTTTAAATTTTTCTTCCAAAATAGAAAACCAAGTATTATTTGTAATCAATAAATTGTAACCAAAAGAAGTAATGTGGAAGATTTGTATGCCCAGGGCCTTGAATGTGCAGACCAGGATACAGAATGTTTAGGCCAGGTGACAAAGAGATTCCATCTCAACATTAGGAAGAACTTTCTGATGGTAAAAGCTTTTCAACAGCGGAAGATGCTGTCTTGGAGAGTGATGTAGGGCCGGTACCAACTGGCACAATACACCAGCTTCCCGGCGGCTTGGGGGCATGGCATCATGAAGCCGCCCAAGTGACTACACAGTGGCAGGATTTGGCTCCAGTGGCACAGCGTTTAAACAGCACGCATCACAGGAGCATCAAAAAACCACCACCGCAGCAGCAAAGGCGCCTTTTTCCAAGCACAAAAGGGAGTGGCTTTCTGCCACTTCTTTTGCTCCAGGAAAATGCTGGTTTGGGGACAAGGCGTGGGGTTGCTGCTTCAGCCTGGAGTCTCTTTCTTTTGGAGGTTTGGATGGCCATCTGTCACTGGGAGTGTTTTAATGATGTCTTCCTGCATGGCAGAATGGCATTGAACCCTTGGAGATCTCTTCCAATTCTAGGATTTGAGGAATCTATGATTCTGATTGCAATGCTGGCTATTTGTATGCACATCCCACTGTGATGCTCACCATGGCTGCTGCCACAGTGCATCACTCACTCTGAGGCCTGAACAAGGTGCTCAGCATCGATTATATGGCTGGGGACCTTGTCCAGGTCTCAGAGCAAGTGACATGCTGTGGTGGTAGCTGCATCAAGTGGCAAAGTGGGACATGTTATAAACATCTGCCCCACATCACAACAGAGGCCTCTGAATCGCCTGGGAAGATCTGGAGCTAAAAGTGAATTATAGGGTTGGGTGGGGTGGATATTCAGTGTTTGGTGCTGAATGAGAAAGACATCATCTAGCCTGTTTGCACCAGAACTGGGGTTTGGGCTGTGCATTGTTGCAACTCCCTGCCAAGAGGTCGGAGAGAGGACATTTTATTTGGGCTGTGAAGACATGGTCCAGGACAGTTGAAGAAGGCAGCAGATTTTAAGAGTAATCATCCTTCACTGAAGCTGAAATGTGTCTCAAAGAGCAGGGCAACTCTATGTTCCAAGATGCCCAGAACCATTTGTTACAAGTGCAAAGTGTAATCCTCCCACATTATTTCTCTATGTTCAGCCCAAAACTGTGGGCCATGTTTCTAGCTCAGCTATTTCAATGAGTACACTTTGCTAAGAAGCATCTCCTGCCCTCCCTGCCAAATCCTGATGTACCAGATTTGGCATTTTCAGGCTTCTCCCTCCAGCAATTTCTGGCAAATCAATCAGAAGCAAGATTCCTACAGAGTTACTGAGGGAGCTGGGTATGTTTAGCTCGGAGAAGAGAAGGTGGAAAAGCCGATATGAAGGCACTGTTTAAATATTTGAAAGGATGTCATATTAAAGATGCAGCAAGCTTGTTTTCTGCAGCTCCAGAGACTAGAACACAGAGCTATGTTTCCACATCTACAGGAAACGAGATTCCACTTCAACATTAGGAAAAGCTTCTTAATAGTTAGAGCTATTCAACAGTGGAATATGCCGCCAAGTAGTATGATAGAGTCTCCTTCTTTGGAGGTTTTTAAACAGAGGCAGTATGGCCATTTTTCAGTCGGATGTGCTTTGGTTGGGATTGGGCCTCATGGCTCTTGGGGCCTCTTCCAACTCTGTGATTCTGTGATTCAGTCTTTAACTGGTTGGAGGTAGTGTAAAGGTTTTAACGTGTTTTTATTTGTTTTGAACTAATATTTCAAGTGGTTTGGATTTAATGCTTTTTTAAATGTTTGTATTTTAGAATGTTTTCAGCTGTCATGTTTTAATGTAAGGGGTGGGATGCTTTCGGTCTCTTATGGGAGAAAAGGAGGATCTAAATTGAATAAATATAAGTCAGTAATGACTTTATTAGTCCATTATTCCTTCCCTTCTCATTCGTATTCATGTCCGTAGACCTTCTATGCCCCATTTAGAAACTTATATGCATTTCCTGGTGACTTGGGGAAGGAGGAGTGTCCTGATATGTTGAGCAATTCAGTGCGATGACTGCATTCCTTGTGCATCTCCCATGCACACTCTGCAAGTGCCTGGCATTCCTCTTTACTCATTTATAAATGGCCCAGGTGCATGTTGCACATTGTCATCGATGAAAGTTTCCATTGATGACGGAAAGTTAAGGAGAACTAGGCGGAGGGACAGACAGGTGAGTTATTATCACCCTTTGAACAACAAAACGCACAGAGGCAATTTAAAAAGTGCTAACTTTTATTTGGCATGTGCTGATAGGCTACAGCCCACTCTGGCAGATGCAAAGAGACTACTCACTTTGACAGTCAGTGATGCACATTATTGAGTGTTAGAGGAATGTAGCAAAATACGAAAGGTACAAACTCTGGTGTTTATTTGTACTGTACATTGGGCCCTTGGTATCCGCTGGGGTTTGCTTCCAGGAACCCCCCCATGGATAACAAAATCCATGGATGCTCAAGTCCCATTAAATACAATGGCATAGGAAAATGGTACTTCTTATATAAAATGGAAAATCAAGGTTTGCTATTTGAAATTTATACTTTTTTGGAATATTTTCAAGCCGTGGATGTTTGAATACATGGATAAAAAATCAGTGGATAAGGAGGGCCGACTGTATTTATTTTTATTTAATGAATGGTTTCTATCATGCCTTTCTCCTTGCAAAGGACTCAAGGCAGCTACTGTAGAGATGTCTATCTTCTCCTGCTCCTCCTCCTCCTCCTTCTCCTCTTCTTCATCTCTTCCTCCTCCATTCTCACATGCAGCAATGAAAACTTTCAAGACTGCAAGTTTTCATACATGTTCTTGGATTTTTTTTTTTTAATGTAGCTGTGTGGATGCTTTCTTGATCTTGATATAAAAAAGCTCAAAGAACTTGTTTTCTACTGTTCCAAAGATTAGCATATAAACCAACAGACTGAAATTATAAGAAAAGAGATTCCACCTAAATATGAGGAATAACGTCTCGACTGTAAGTGCTGTTTGACATGGAACAGGCTCCCTCAGAATATGGTGGAGTCTCCTTCTTTTCAACAGAGGCTGGATGGCCATCAGTCCCAGGGGGCTTGGATTGTGAGTTCCTGCATGGCACAATGGGGTTGGACTGGGTGACCCTTGGTATCTCTTCCAGTTCTATGAGTAGAGTATGCACCCATAGTCCAGGTACCAAAACAGAATAAAGGAAATATTAAGAGTGGGCAACCCACTGCTGAATGGTGGGGTGTGCTTGTGTTCATACACCGTAGATCAGGGGTAGGCAACCCTTTTGAGCCGGGGGCCGGGTTGCTGTCCCTCAGACAACTGGGGGGCCAAAGCCAAAAAATAAATAATTAAATAAGTTTAAAAAAATTAATTAAATAAATAAACCGGGACAAATGTAGGACAAAATTTTCAAATGGAGGACACTTTTTAAATAAAAAATGGAGGACACGTGAAAAAAATTGCTGATTTTTTAAAAAATGTTAAGATAAATGCATGTTTCTGAGGCTTCTATAGACAATTGCCCCACTGTGCCCCTTGCGCGAGATGCCAAAGGCCCCGGTGGTAATCGGCGGCAGAACCGGGCTGGGGACGGTCCCAAGGCCTCGCCGGGCCGCATCAGGCCCATGGGCCGCAGGTTACCTACCCCTGCCGTAGATACTCGACTATAAGTCAACTTCATGTATAAACCAAGAGCAGGTTTGGCGGCCCAAATAATGGATTTTGATTTGACTTGTGGATAAGTTAAGGGTAAAATTTAGCAGTATGTAACAAAGGATCTAAAGGATGAAGCAAAGGAAAGCAATGCCAAAGGACTTACAGAATTCCAGCAGGAATCATAACTGTGTGTTCACATTAAAGGCTGGATGGATGAGAGACTAAAGGGGGATCAGTGCTTCCAGGATAGATAATACTCTTGCCTTTCACCAAGGGTGGCTGCCTTTTCCTTTATAAGAGTTAAAGTACAGTACTTACATTGACCCGGGGATAAGTCAGCTCAGGTTTTGGGGGTCAATTTCTTGACTAAGATTTCTAGACTTGTACATGGGTATATACCATAAGACAAAATAACAACAACAATAAGGCATATAACACAATCTGTGCATTTGGTGGAAGGGAAAAACTTTGGGCGGATTCTTATTAGCCAATCCCAACAAGATTAGACCCACTCAATTAATGTTATTCTCCACCACCTTCTGAACTTGTCCAACTCTTGGTCCCAAATGAAGAGAGACATTGAATTAATCAAATGGTACAAAATCCATTTTGTATTATCTCTTTTCAACTACAACAAAATAGCTGCCTCTTTAGCTGCTGGGAAGCATTTATATCTAACATAGGAATCATGTTCCATGGGAGTATTGGCCCATCTAGCAACATGTTTCTTTTTCTTTCTGCTCTCTTTTCAGATTCAAATGGGGACAGAATCCTGGTTTCATTTTTCCCTTTTGGGGCTCCTGTTTATCTCGTTCTTCCCACAAGGTACGTTCTAGCTGGTCTTCTCAAGCTGTGGTTGGAACCAGCGCAGTCTTAGTTAATATAAGCTGGCTCAATGGAACTTGAAAAGTTTGCTTCTTGGAGTACAATTATGAAAATTTCCAGTGCTGGCAGGGGCTTTCTGGGACTTGTAGTTCAAAAAGTAGCTTTTCTAAGGAACAAAGCCTTCTAGAACATGGCCACATAGCCCGAAAAACCCTAAAAAACTATGGATGCGGACCATGAAAGCCTTCAACTTCACATTCTCTATGTGCCTTTGCAGATTGACAATCTCTTACTTCCACCTCTTTCTTGGTGGCCTGTAGGCTGTCTCTTCTTTCCTCAGGACACCCCCCAATAAATACACACATGCAGGGATCTTTTCGTTTAATTGTATTGATCCCTTAGAGATGTTGTCCAGCAGGATTGAAGAAATGGAGAACTGAGTCCTAGGAACATGGAGTTGGTGATGGAGATCCCATTCATATCCCCCTGCAGTGAGGCAGAGTAGATCACCTCGAGTGCACCGTCTCCAATAAAGGTGGTAATACCTGTAGTAGGGTTATCAAGTGGCCAGTTGCCTAGCCATGCCTCAAGGTCTCAGGTATAGCTGCTGGGGGGGAAAGGAGCTAAAAGTCTAAGGGACAACTGGCTGGGGGGAGAAAATGCAGAGGGGGTGGCAGGAGCTCTGCAAGAAAGGTAACAGTGGCAACAGCAGGGGAGGAGGATAGCTATCCTTAAATATCTGATGCCATGTAGAAGATAGAGCATGCTTGTTTTCTGATGTTCCAGAGACTAGAACATGAACCATAGTGCTCAAATTACAAGAAAACAGATTCCATCTAAACATTAGGAAGGACTTCTTGACGGTAAGATCTATTTGATAGTGGAATATGGACGTCCTTGGAGTCTGGTGGAGTCTCCTTCACTGAAGGTCTTTAAGGAGAGGCTGGATGGCCATCTTCGAGAGTGTTTGAATTGTGTATTGCCACGTGGCAGGGTTGGACTAGGTGGCCCTTGTGGCCCCTTCCAAATCTGAAGATCCTCTGTTTCTAAAAAATTGATTCAATGGGTCTAGTCTAGTTGAGGCTAACCAACGGGGTTCTAGCCATCATGTTAGTTTTCAAATTCATAGGTGATAGTAAGACTGAAAGAGCTGCAAACAAACAAGAATGGGAGCAGAAGGGCATCTGGAGGTTGAGTAACTGTCAGATTAACAATTTGTAAAATGCAGATGGGGCAGATTATTTTGGATTGGTACATCACTAATCCACATCCCAAGTAAAGATCATAAAAGCTCTATAAAACTTAATCCACAAAACAATGATACCATTATTATTTTCTTTCCCTGTAACAGGAAGTCAAGGAATCAAGTGTCAGAGCGGCTGGTTCCAACATGACAGAAATTGCTACGGATATTTCCCAGAACGGCTAAATTGGAACCATGCAGAGGTATGTTACTGAACTGTGTGTCCATTGGAGTGGACAACAGGATGGGGGGCTTCAGACCAATCTCCTGTTTCAGGTTGGTGAGTGTCCTGAAAGACATACTTTTGTGATTCAAGAGAGCAGGCATTTGGGAAAGCAAGTCAGAATAGGTTCAGACACAGAAGGTTTGTAAGAGCAGAAGCATGATCTGAACCCAGGGTCTGAGCAAGAAAGGCAGTTCAGGAAAGGTTCCTAGCCAAGCAAGAAGTCACTGAAAAGAATAATTCAAGGAACAGACTGAAGGTCTGGAAACAAGAGAACAGAACATATTGCACAGTTCACTGTAGAGATAATGGATCTCATGCGGCGCAAAAATACCTTGGCTGGGCTAATTTTTCCTATCGTTAATTGCCACCAAGTCATATTTGACTTATGCCGACCTTACAAATGGGAGTCCTCCAGGAGTCCTTGTTATGAAGAACCCTGCTCAGGTTGTGCAAACTCAGGGCTTCCTTGACCAAGTCTATCCATCTTAGATGGTGACTAGGTGACACCAAGCCTAGTGATGCCACTGTTTCTGGGATGCTTGTGTGGATGAAGGTGGGGTATTTTCACACATTTTCATGCATTTGGTGGGCTTTCTAAATTTCTTAGAGACACAAATTGCCCAAAATCACACTGTGTTTTTTTAATTCCGCAATTGGAGGCCTTTTGGGACCTGGAGTGGCTTCAGAGGTCACAAATGTGGAGTAGAGGGGCTTTACCCATTCCTACCACAGATATTATCACAGATATTATGAAGGACTGCTCCTCATAATGTTCATCTATCAATAGAGCAGAGATGTCAGGACAAAAGAACTGGAAGTATCAGAAGGATACACCAGGAGATTTAAGGATCAAGTTCTCTTTACTTGCTCTCCTCCTTTTCTGTTGTGTAAAACTTCTCTTTGTTTTTGGTCTGATTCAGATAGAATGTATGTCTTACGGAAGAAACAGTCATCTTGCATCTATCCTCCATGACCGAGAAATGGATGCTGTGGCAGTTGGACTTAAAACCTTCTTTAAACTTAATGGGCCTGTCTGGATCGGACTGTACAACATAGGGACTAAGCGTGTAAGCATTGAGATGAACTTTGCTTTGCTTTGCTTTGCTTTCCTTGCACAGGGTCTGTATAGAATATTTCTGTATAGAAATTTCTGTCTGAAAGGGAAAAGGAGGAGCAGTCACATTAGGGTTGTCTTCAAGGAAAGAAAAGTTCCACCATTCCCAAGTCTCATGCCCTAGTCATGAGTGGCCTACTTTTTTCACTTGACACACTGGCCTGTTACAGACTGCCAAAATAAAGCTGCTTCGGGTCTCTTTGGAGGTATGCTATTTAAATGATGCATGGGTCCTAAGAATCCGGAGGTCGCACCAAAGCCACACTCCATTCCTAAGCACCGGAGTGCAGCTTTTGGTGCAGCTTCCGGACTCTTAGGATGCATGCATCATTTAAATAGCATACCTCCAAAGAGACCCGAAGCAGCTTTATTTTGGGAGTCTGTAACAGGCCATTATGTACCCAGCTTCATGCCTCAAAGTATGCCAACTAATTTGAAGAAGAAGAAGAAGAAGATCCAGCGATATGGCAGTCCATTTTCCAAAGGGATGTAGGAGTCATAGTAGACCACAAGCTGAACATGAGTCAACAGTGTGATACAGCAGCTAAAAAAGTCAATGCAATTCTAGGTTGTATCAATAGGAGTGTTGTGTCTAGATCGAGAGAAGCAAAAGTATTCATCTATTCTGCTTTGGTCAGACCTCTCCTTGAGTACTGTGTCCAGTTCTGTTCACCACAATTCAAGAAGAATGTGGGCAACTCCAGAGGAGGGCAACCAAAATGGTGAAAGGTCTGGCAGGCCTTATGAGGAACAACTTAGGGAGCTGGGGATGTTTAGAATCATAGAGTTGGAAGAGACCCCAAGAAGGGCCACCCAGTCCTACCCCATTCTGCCATGCAGGAAATCTCAATCAAAGCATCCCCATTGACAGATGGCCATCCAGCTTCTGTTTAAAGACCTCCAAATAGGGAAACTCCACTGTACTCCGAGGGAGGATCTTCCACTGCCTAACAGCTCTTACTGTCAGGAGGTTCTTCCTAATGTTTAGGTGGAATCTCTTTTCCTGGAGCTTCCATCCCTCGCTCCACGTCCTGTTCTCTGGAGCAGCAGAAAACAAGCTTGCTCCCTCAATATGACACCCCTTCAAATATTTAAACAGAGCTATCATATCACCTCTTAACCTTCATGATAGCCATGTTTAAATATGTGAAAGGATGTCACACTGAGGATGGAGCAAACATGTTTTCTTCTGCTCCAGAAACTGGAACATGGAGCAATGGATGTGAACTACAAGAAACCTTAGGAAGAACTTCCTGACAGGAAGAACTGTTCAGTATTTGTGAACACTTCTATTAACAACAATGCAAAAACCTATTAACATAAACATTTCTGGTTTGTCACCCAGTTTAGAGACCTTCTGTGTGTAAAGGTAGATGCCCTACATGCCCTTTTAGTAAGAGCTGTTTGACCATGGAAGATGCTGCCTTGGAAGGTGGAGGAGTCCCCTTCTTTGGAGATTTTAAAGCAGAGGCTGGATGGCTATCTGTCATGGATGATTTGATTGTGAGTTCTTGTAGAAGAATGAGGTTGGACTGGATGGCCCTTGGGGACTTTTCCAGCTCCATGATTCTATGAATCTATAACCCTTTCAGAAAATGCCACCGTTGGAACATTTCCATACAACCATTTCCAGTCTATTAACAAATGGGGTTTCTCCTAGCAAGGAAGGAATAGTTTAGAAAATATTCCAAATGGTGGAAAATAAAATGTGTACAGTATTAATGAGAAGAATCTTGCAGTGCTGAGATTCCTCACAGGTCAAAATTTAGTGCCTGTGTTGTTTTTCCAAGGAGTAAATTGCAATTTTCAGTGCAGGAAAGAAGATTTGCAGATTCTGTACACAATAAGTCCCGAGCTGTGAATAGTGGTTAAAAAGATCCTTCGTCGTGGGAAGATCATTGCTAAAATCACTTGATACCTTCTTCAAGAATGAGATTTAGTGAGGGAGGGCCTTCTATTGCCTTTTTACAAACCCCCTGCCCCCTGAATGTTTATTGCATCAAGGAGAAAATGATGGTGGTGGTGGTGGTGATGATGATAATGATGATGGGCCTTTATCACTTCCATGCTTTTGATATAAATGACCTCCTCTGCCTATTTGCTTGAAATGAAGTGGAGAGTGGAGAAATGCTAAATGTGACTACTTTCATTTATGATTTAGTTCTCAGAGATCCCAATAAAGATCCTGAGTCTCAGTACAATTTCCAAATGCCATTCAGATGTTCTCTTCAGATTGCTACAGCTGGGAAGGTGGGAACAAGTGGCGGTTCTACCTCATCCTTAGAAGGTCACTGTTGCTTTTTCTGTCTTTACAGTGGAAAAATTGGAGGTGGATAGACATGGCTGCATTCGACTACCTGCCTTGGGGATATAGTGGATACAACAGGTTGAAGGGCAAAGGGGACTGCGGAGCAATGCCTCATTGGAGTGAGCAAGTGATTCCACCACAGACATGAAGGATCTGAGATGCTGGATTCTATTCAGAACCTTCTTTGTTCTGTCATGAAGCTATTGGAGAACCTTTTGCTCCAGTCATTGTGATTGGTGCCTTGTCCTCCTTTGCGGCTAGAATAGTAGAATTGTAGAATCATAGAGTTGGATCAAGACCACAAGGGCCATCTAGTACCCTGACATGCAGGAACTCGCAACCTAAACACCCCAGATAGATGGCCCTCCAAAGAAGGAGACTCCACCACAGTCTCCAAGGGAGTGTATTCCACTGTCAGGAAGTTCTTCCGACTGTTTAGGTGGAATCTCTTTTTTCTGCAGCTTGTATCCATTGCTCTGAGTCCTATTCTCTGGAGCAGCAGAAAACAAGCTCGCTCCCTCCTGAATATGACATCCCTTCAAATATTTAAACAGGGCTGTCATACCACCTCTTAGCCTTCTCTTCTCCAGGCTAAACATCCCCAGCTCCCTAGGTCTCTCTTCATAGGGCTTCATGGTTTCCAGACCCTTCACCATTTTAGTCACCCTCCTTTGGACACACTCCAGTTTCCCAACATCCTTTTTGAATTGTGTTGCCCAGAACTGGACACAGGACTATTCCAGGTGAGGCCTGACCAAAACAGAATAGAGTGGCACTATTACTTCTCTTGATCTAGAGACTATACTTCTATTGATGCAGCCTTGAATTGCATTGGCCTTTTTAGCTGCCACTTCACATTGTTGACTCATGTTCAACTTGTGGTCTAGTAGGACTCCTAGATCCCTTTCACACACATAAGTCTCCTTAAACCAGGTGTTTCCCATCCTATATCTATGCATTTCATTTTTTCGCCTGAAGTGCAGTACTTTACATTTCTCTGTGTTGGATTTCATTTTGTTAGCTTTGGCCCAGCTTTCTAATCTGTTAAAATCATTTTGAAATTTGATCCTTTCCTCTGGAGTATTAGCTACTCCTCCTAATTTGGTCTCATCTGCAAATTAGGACATATGGTTGCCCTTTGCAGTGCAGATTAGACCACTGTTTATCACAAAACAATGGCATTATGAAAATAAAACAAAATGCCTCTTTTCTCTTATCTTTTTTCTAGATCTTCGGGCATGGAAACTTATGAACTGTCGAATGGCTCAAGCCTATCTCTGTAAAATGACCATGCTATGAGTGGTCAAGGGACCGGCTCCTTAAAGAGATGTTACCACCCGCCCAGGGCTCTTCAGCGGCCATGAGAGTCCAGGTCCTTCCGCTTCCTATGTTCTAGGGCTATAGCCCCATAGTGCATCTATGGTCCAGACATTTCTCATTACTGAACTGTGATGCCAATAATAATAACAATAAAAATCTCTCTCCTGTTTCACTTGGATCCTGACTCCTTTAATTCATCCACAGGAATGCCATTCTTGGTTTTTCAAAAGTTCAGACATATCAAGCTGAGTATTCCTGACTATGTCTCTAACCTTTGTCCTTTCTCTCACGAAGAACATTGGAAAAATATATTTGGGAAGGAATCTGAGGATGCATCTGCACTGCAGAAATAATGCAGTTTGACACCACTTTAACTGCCATAGCTGCACCCTACAGAATCCTGGGATTTGTGGTTTTGTGAGGCAATAACATTCTTTGGCAGAGGAGGCTAAGAACCCTGTAAAGCTACAAATCCCAGGATTCCATAGGCTGCAGTTACATCTGTTGAAGTGGTATCAAACTGAATTATTTCTGCCATATCAATGCACCTTGACTGTGCCATCGAATTTGTAATTCTCTGCCTTGCCTTCAGCTATCATCCCTTTCAACCACAGTGGGATGATGATCATGGTGATCATGATCATATTTATTTATTTATTTATTTGTTTATCGGCATACATGCACATGGTGCTTTACAAACAGCTGCAAAATAAAACATTTATATACTATTCAGTAATATAAAATACTAAAATGCAACATTAAAATAGAGTTTTAAAAAACCCACCCATGCAGAGACATAGTGCAAAATGAACCAAAATTGGCAGTACCCGATGATTGAATACACTGAAAATATAAAGCATGAATCTGAAACTCCAAAAATTTTAAAAACAAAAACGTTTTCAATTTGGGATTTGGATTTTAGGGCTTTCCAGTTCTGAAGAATCTGCACCAACCGCAAATCCCAGGAGTCCATAGGATGGAGCCATGTACTCTCCAAATGTCTTGATTTGGCATGTGTGCAATCCCAGTTATCTTTTGCTGTCCCACTTTTTCAGCTGCTTTTAAAATGTCTCTCTCCTCCTCCTACTTCCTTCTTTGGTTCTACTTGAGTTGCTGCTGAGTTCAAATTCTAAAAAGTAGTTTCTAGTCAATTTACTCAGCTGGAGGAGAAACAAGAGAAGGGAATGGCCTCTTGTCTTTCCCAGTTAGTTCAGGCAAAAGCAAACCGCTGCAGCCTCTCCTAGTTTGTCTCTTCTTCCTCAAAGATAACTTTCTGCCATTTTGGCCACATTATGATGTTACCTGGCCACAATTGTCTTGGTTTACATCTTTTGAAGGGTATAGAATCATTATGATTAAAGTGATCTCTAACAACTATCACTGTGCAGTGTTGATTCATCTAGAACATAGTGCTTCCAAGTCATTTTTTACTTATGTCAACCCAAAGGCAAACTTATCATAGGGTTTTCCTAGTAAGTTTCTTCAATGGGAGCTTGCCATGAGGCTGAGAGAGTGGGACTTGCCCAGTAGGACTTTATGCCCAAACGGGAGATCAAATCCTGATCTCCAGAGTCATAGTCCAACACCCAAACCCCTCTACAACACCCTGACTTTCCATAAAAAAATACTGGTGTAAGCTTGACTCAGTTGCTCATTCCTGCAAAAGTGGACTCCTTAAACCGACTGTTTTCTGTACAGAAAGTTTTGTTTTCTCTGCAGAAACTGCACATGCCATTTCCATGGTGAATAAGCCCCTTATTCAGTGCTGTAGAAACGTCAGTATTCCCCTGTAACAAATTCTTTAATAGCAAAACTTTGCTTGCAACTTTAAATCAGGGTTCGGCAGCTATCAGGTTTGGGGGACGCCTAAAAAATAGCACAATTATATAGTCCCCAAATGCCCACCAATATCACTTAAGAAGGATGGGAGCTATTTTGCCTTGCCCTGGCCACTTGTTTTAAGCCCAAGAGAGTCTTTTTGTTTTGTTTTTGTTTTAAAGGAAAAGAAAAAGAAAGTAGTCCAGAAGAAAATTCAGAAGAAAATCAGAACCTTTTCTTTGGTCTGGAGCTGCAATGGCAGAAATAATCCAGTTTGACACCACTTTTAACTGTCATGGCTCAATGCTCTGGAATCCTGGGATTTGCAATTTTGTGAGCTATTTAGCCTTCTCTGTCAGAGAGCTCCTGTGCCACAGCTCTCTGAATTCTATAGGAAGGAGCCATGACAGTTAAAGTGGCGTCAAACTGGATTATTTCTGTAGTGGAGATGCAGCCTAGGCTTTTTCGGTCAGAGACATTAAGAAGTGAGATGGAGGATGTCTCACTTCTCTCTTCTTCAAAGTTTGTTGTATGGTCACCAAAACTATTCTTGTGATACATTGGTGTACAGAGACCCCGCATCCATTGTTGTGGTGGTGTACCTCCAAGTCATTTCTGACCTAAGGCGCATCAACATTGGTTCAGAGGAGGTTTGCCATTGCGATCCTCCAAGGCTGAGAAAGTGTAAATTGCCCAAAGTCACCCAGTGGGTTTCCATGGACTAGCAAATCTCCCTCCTCCAACCTCAGAGGTATAGCAATAGCAAATACATTTCTATACCACTGATCAGTCCTTAAGCAGTTTACAGTGTGTAAGCCAATTGCCCCCAACAAGCTGGATACTCATTTTAGCAACCTACAAAAAGATAGAAGGCTGAGTGGACCTTGGAGCCCTCCTCTAGGATCGAACTTACAACATTGCTGCTGCAGTACCAACATTTAACCACTGCATCACCAGGGCTCCTTTGAAGTGTTATTTTCATTAATGAAGTTGCATCGTCCCATATCTGTGATGGGATTTTAGGTACAAAAACCAACAAGATTAGGAAGTGGGGGGAAAAGGATTGGAAAGTTCTGGTTTTCTGACTCTCATAAGAGAGCAAAAAAAGACTGATAGAGGTTGGTCATTTTCTTGACAGGGCATCTCAGAGCATCGTGACATCTTGCAGAGAATATTCTTTATAACCCTAGTATGGAGGAAAGTAATGCTATACTTTGCAAATCTTGGAAAGGTCCCCCTTGGGCATGCCATGTATCCCACAGCATCAAGTTGATGAACTAGTGCAAAGAAGGATCCCTTGGAAATACTGATGTCTATCTCTTGTCCTCAAGGCTCATACGTAAATTTGATTCCATAAGGAAAATTATCCATGTTCCAGAAGGCATAAACATGTTGGGAATCAGCCAGCAACCTCCAGAGGCAACACAATGATTGCAAATTTATTATGGTGCTTTTTGATAGAGATAGCATGAACTTCCCATTTGTCCAAAATAAAAGCAATAGCTCTACCACCCCCACCCAACCAGTCTGCATGGAAAATTGCATTGAATTTGTACTGATTCCAGCAGAGCTCATGTTTTCACAGTAGTGCTTAGAAGGGAGATAAGGAGTGTCTATCCATTTGGAAATGTTTCCTGTATAGGTCATAAAATGCTTAACAATCTCCACCATAGTCATGGTGAGAGAAGTTGGGAATACCAGAATGATGGGCTGGCTGGAACGCTGTTTGTGTCCTAGACCTGTGTGAGTTCCCTTACCCATGTGGCTTTACTTTTTTGGCCATTGCCAAGGGTACTCATGCCTTATGAGGAGACTCTTGGGAGTTTATCGCATGCACAAATAAAGCGACTTACCCCTTCTGGGATACTTACAGGATGCAATTGGGAATTATCATACGAAAAATGCCACTGATGTTGCTGGCCAACTGCATCCCAGCTCCCAGATGCGCTCAGCCGGTTGATTTACAAATGCAGGAAGCTCCCATTTTTTGAAATGTGGTGGACTAAGAGCCGCTGGGAGCCGGGATGTAGTCTCCTGGTGGGTTTTTGTGCGATAATTCCCAATTGCATCCTGGCAGGGGCAAGTATCTTTATTTTTGCATGCAATAAACTCCTTAGGGAGCTGGGGACATTTAACATGGAGAAGAGAAGGTTAAGAGGTGATATATAGCCCTGTTTAAGTATTTGAAGGGATGTCACATTGAACAGGGTTTTGTGTATCATATCAGTGAATTTAAATTTATTAAAAGACTTTAACCTCTTTCTTACACTTTGCAGAATAATTCTTGGCAGGATCTTTTCATTCATTTCATATAAAGCCCTAAATGGCTTGGGCCCAGAGTACTTGGAGGACCGCCTCTCCCCATATAATCCGCCCCGCACTCTCAGGTCAGGCGGGAGACAACTTTTGAGAGTTCCTAAGGTGAGATACGCAGTGTCTGCGCATAGGGCTTTTTCTGTTTCGGCCCCGCGGACTTGGAACTCTCTCCCTGACGAGCTCCGCTTGGCCCCCTCCCTTGAGTCCTTTAAGAAAAATCTCAAGACTCACCTCTTCCGCCAAGCTTTCCCCCTCATGTCCTAATTGATATTCTCTCCTGCGTATCGTCTGAATTGTTGATTGGAATTGTTTATGGCTTTTTACTGGTTTTAATTATATGATTGAATGATGGATTTTAAATGATGTATTGTGATGTTTGAGATGACGTATTGTACTGTTTTAATATGGGGGATTGTCGTTGGTACATCTGTGTTTTTATTATGTTGTAAACCGCCGTGATCGAAGGAACGGCAGTATATAAATAAAGTTTCATTCATTCATTCATTCATTCATTCATTCATTCGGTCAAATGTTACAGTGCAGAGAAGTCAAAGCAACTTGTGAAGAAACTGTACATGACAAGCCTTGTCTGAGGTTGTTTTTTGATTTAGGACATAAAATTCAGTTTTGCAATAACCTGCACTAATATTTTAGTCTCCAAGGGGCAAAACAGACTGGCAAAATCCGCTGGCATTTATATGACACATGTCCTTATGTCTCCCCCATGCCAGCATCATGCTGCCTGCCCAACCAGAAGGCAGTCAGCATTATGACACTCCGGCAGCATGACGTTTATATGCCACATGCCACAACAGCGCTGAAAAGGCAGCACCGTGGCAAAAAGGGCAACTTTTTTCCACCCCAAAAAGGAGCAGCATTTGGTTGCTTCTTTTGGGCCAGAAAAACTCCGGATCAGGGCCATGAGGCGACATCAAGCCTAGAGACAAAATTGGGGTTAGGTCTGGAGGGGTTCCTTTTTCCACACAGCCTCTCAGTAATTCCACTCGATGCTTCTTTCCACTGTGCTTGAAATAGTGATGTAAATTTCTTCCTTTATTCTTCTTGTCAGTGAAGGGAGCAAGAATGTTATTCTGTCCTCACTCCACTGTAAAGAGCAAGATATTTCAAGTGGACCTTATGCCTCACAGTCTAAGGAGACAATCAGATGGGGGGAAGAAGCCAGGAGTAAAAGGAGTATTCCCGGCAAAGTCGCATGATCGCGCTGAAGATCTTCAGACACATTGCACTTAGGCAGGACTTAACTCATGAAGGTCCAGGAATCTCTAGCAACAAACCATTCCTGGGACTTCCCCATGAATGTGGTCAAAGGCTTTCACAGCCAGCATCCATAGTTTTTTGTGGGTTTTGGGGGCTATCTGGCTGTGTTCTAGAAGAGTTCATTCCTGATGTTTCGCTGGCATCTGGCCCACTTCCAAGAATCTGATGCCTTAAATAAAAAGCAACAGTCTAGGACAAGACCTGTCATGTACAGTTTTTGACAAGTTGCTTTGACTTCTTTGCATTTGTAATATGTGATATGAAATATATAATATGTAATATGAAATTCTAAAGATGCCAGCCACAGATGCTGGCAAAATGTCAGGAATGAACTCTTCACAAACATGGCCACATAGTCCAAAAAACCCACAAAATCTATCCCCGTGAATGGTTTGTTGCTGGAGCATTCCTGGATCTTCAAGGCTTAAATCTTGGATAAGCGCAATGGATCTGAAAACCTTCAGCATGATCATGCTACTTTGCCAGGAGTATACCTTTTTCTGATCCCTCCCCCCATCTGATAATCTCTCATGTTGACGCATTCCTGCGATTCACAAAGCTACGTGAGAAGACTTGTGCTGTCTAGCAAAGGATGCAAAAGAGGTTTGGATGAGTATCAGAGTCAAAAGAGACAAAACAGTCAGAACGAAAAGAAAAGGAGTGTGTAAAAGAGGGGACAAATCAGAGAGAAAGAAAAGGAGCACCATGGGAGAAGGAGCCAGTGTTTTCTAATACTTGTGATGCTGGATAGTTCTGCTGCTTTGGCTACTTTCTCCAGGAAATTAGTGGCCTAACTTTTTTTTAAGTCCTAAGACTTGCTTCTCTCCTGCGAGTCGTGGAGAAATTTCCTTTTGGAATAAAGTTTCTGAACAATGAGCACAACTTGCAGAGGTAATAATGGTTTGTGGGGCTTTGCAAGTCAGTGAACTGGAGGCCTTGGTACAAAAGGGGAACATTAATTTTGGGAGGCATTTTAAGGTTACATGGGTACATTAGTCCCAAACTTCAAGACATAATGGTACAATTCTAGATAGAACTGATAAAGACATTGTTGAAATCTTACTTTCTAGCCCAAAAGAAGAACTGTGTGAACAGTTTAACAGCCACAAAAAATGGAGGCAGAAAATGAGGCAGTTGAGTTGAAGCTACAGCACATGGTTTCCAGAATAGTTTCAGAGACAAGCTATAGAGGTCTAGTGGAAAAGCTGTGTAGCTTCCCATAATTGCAGCAAGGGGATTTCTCGAGTGTCTCAAAGCTACAAGACAAAAAATGGTCCCATTGTCCACAACATCCATTGGTGCTGAGAAAACTGAGATTTACCACTCGGTTTTACTTAGGCCCAGTAGAAATGAGTGTTTTGTGGCATACAGGTAGCAATTTTAGGGTTCGGAAGCATGCAGCAACCACACGCTCCCTAACCCTAATACATATGGGCAGTGCCATCTTGACACAGCACTGTCCATAAGGCGCACATACCCAAGGCGTGTCTTGTGCAACGCGTCCAAATTGCGCAGCGCACAAGACACGTCATTGCAACACCCCAGGGCGCAACTTGAGCAGAGCCATTGAGTTCCTTGGATCTATCCAGTTGTTGACTTACCTTTCAACAACCGATTGAATGGATCTACTCTAGGTAGGACTAACCAGTAGGATTGCATTGTATTCAATGAATTCACTGGAAGTACAGAAACAGCCCCAGTGCTTTGTTTTCCATTGTTCAAGGAGATAAGAAGCAGAGTTATTGGCAGGTGCCCACTTCATGGCGTGATGTCTTCAACAGAAAGGTGGAACAGCACAGCCATCATGGGACTATGTGAATGTAGATATACATGATGCAGGGATGATGTAGGATATGGACCGAGTTAGTGAGGTCCCCATCTATGTGCAGCAGTCTCAACTCCATCGTCCTCCTGGGCCACTGCTCACTTGATCATCTTCCCACTGAAGGTATCTTTTGGTGTGCTTTTTGGTTGAGCAGCTCTTTCTGATGACTGTGCTACATCTCTCTGCGCCACTCCCACCACCAGTGGCCATCTATAAATGGCCATGCCAAGGTAGAGTACTTCTGAGAAGGAACTCATATTGCTGTTTCTCCAAGACCAAGGCAAACAGATAGACAGACTGGTGAGTAGCTTATGTGTCCCAGCTTTCACCAAATTCTTCTGAGAACTCCCTCCCCACAAAATAGCAGTGATCATCTTTCTCATCTTCCTCCTTCTTCTTGGATTAAACAAGGAAAGCTAGCTCTTTATCAGGAGGCAGAATCTGAAAGGTATTGATTTTTTGGTGCTATCTGCTTTTGTTTTGGGGATTAATGTCTCTTTTACATTTGGCACAATATTGTATCTTTAGACATGCGTGCAAAGTAAAACTGATACACTAGAGTTAAAACATGAAAAGGCCAACTTTAAAATAAAATTAAAGAATCAGTTATGGTATTTATATTAAAACATACAATTATAAGGTTGAGTCTTCCTTATCCAGATTTCAAAAATCCAAAATACTTCAAAAACCCCAAAACATTTCTCATGGAAGCTGAGACAGTGACATTTGCATGTTGACATTTCAATGGGCACAAACTTTGTTTCATGCACAAGGTTATTTTAAAATATTGTATAAAGTTACCTTCAGATTATGTGTATAAGGGGCATATGAAACATAAATGGTTTTTGTGTTTAGACTTGGGTCTCATCTCCTAGATATCTCATTATGCATGTATATGAAAACACAGGTATTCCTAAATCCAAATAAAAGAAAATTAAAATAAAATAAAATAAAATAAATCCAAAATCCCAAACATTTCTGGTTTCAAGCATTTCAGATAAGGGGGACTCAACCTATAGTTCATTTTATATATATATGCGCCTGGCAATGGAAGGTGGGGGTATAGAGCCATTGTAGATTGTAGGTTCTTATGAATGGAGCTCCAGAGCTTAGGAGGAGCTACCAAGAAGGTCCTACCACAAATTCCCATCAAGTGTACTTGCCAAAGTGGTCAATGGAGACACATATGGAGAGAGGCAATGTCTCAGATAGCTTGAATCTAACCAGTGATTCCCAGACATTGGTCCTCCTGATGTTTTGGACTTCAGCACCAAGAAATCCTGACTGTCAGCCCATCTGGCCCAAAACATCCAGAGGACCAAAATTTGGGAACCACTGACCTAATCCATATACGTAGAGCTTTATAGGCCATAATTATCCTGCCTAATTGAGCCTGGAAACAAATTGGTTGCCAATGGAGATGTTCTGGCCAGGGAGTTTTAAGGTCCCTTCCACACTAAACTTGTCCCTCCACATTCGCTAGGCTCAGGGGCAAAAGACCCCCATGAATATGGAAAAACCACAAATGACCAAAAACACCATGTTTTTATCTGAGAGGAAACCTCTCTAGGAATCTCTTGGTCCTCCAGTGCAACTCCTCTGTGGTCAACATCTGCCAGACATTGACCATAGAATTACGCTGGAGGAGCTACAAATGCTTAGTAGAGTATTCTCTCTAGGAATCTCTAGGTCTGTCAGTGCAATTTTTAGTTAAAGTTGGTCATAGAGTTGCACAGGAGGACCTAGATATTGCTAGAGAGAACATATTAATCAAATCCGTGAATAATCAAATCTGCAAATATCCAATTGACAAGTATGGAGGGATGAGTGTACAAAGACATTTCCAAAAAAACACTGGCCTCTATATGTATGAAATTTGGTATAAATCTGCCCTGCAGAACAGGCTTCTCTGGCAGCAAGTTTCTGCCAAAATATAAACCAAATCAAAAGCATTTGTTAATTAATTCCATGTGAATATTAAGTCAATATTTTATTATGGTCATAGACTAGTATATAAACATCAATAACAAATATGGTTCCTGTCCGAAATGACTCCCCCAGTTGGGTATGAATAGGGTCAGAGAGTATAATCCAGGCGGCAGGGGCTACAAGTGGCATTACAAGTTGAACATGAGTCAACAGTGCGATGCAGCAGCTAAAATGGCCAATGAAATGTTAGGCTGCATCAATAGAAGTATACTGTCTAGATCAAGAGAAGTAATAGTGCCACTCTATTCTGCTCTGGTCAGGCCCCACCTGGAATATTGTGTCCAGTTCTGGGCACCACAATTTTAAAAGGATGTTGAGAAACTGGAGCGTGTCCAAAGGAGAGCGACTAAAGGGTCTGGAAGCCATGCCCTATGAGGAACGACTTAAGGAGCTGAGGGTATTTAGCCTGGAGAAAAGAAGGTTAAGCGGTGATATGATAGCCCTGTTTAAATACTTGAAGGGATGTCATATTAAGGAGGGAGCAAGCTTGTTTTCTGCTGCTCCAGAGAACAGGACCTGGAACAATGGATGCAAGCTCCAGGAAAAGAGATCCCACCTCAACATTAGGAAGAACGTCCTGACAGTCAGGGCTGTTCGAGAATGGAACAAACTCCAAAAGTCTCCTTCCTTTGTGGTCTTTAAGCAGACACTGGATGGCCATCTGTCTCAGGGATGCTTTGATTGGGATTTCCTGCATGGCAAAATGGGGTTGGACTGGAGGGCCCTTGGGATCTCCTCCAACTCTACGATTCTATGATTCTATGATTACCAGGCCCCAAAGCGGAGGCTCAAGTTCCTCATCTGTGAACAAGGATGTTTTCAAGAAGAGCTGAGGAAAGCACAGAGAAAACTCCTGAAAATTTCACAGAATAAAAAAATTGTATTTCATCACCTTCCAAATAACGTTAATAAGCAAAGAGGCATCCAAAGGGACACACCACATCAAAGCCAAAGCTGGTTGACTAATAATGTTGGCATGCTAGTCAGGATTAACAGCATTTTGGCCATATTCTATGGGAGCATCTATCCTACCTTCTACAGAAACCCTCTTTGCTTTGTTTTCTCTTCTCAGGTACAGATGGCGGCAGCATCCCAGATTTATTTCACCCTTTTGGGACTCCTGTTTATCTCCTTCTTCTCACAAGGTACGATCAAGCCTTCTCAATCTCTAGTTGAAACCAGCCCACTTAAGTCTTAGTTGAAATAAGATGGCTTTTTGGAGATTTGGAAACATTAAGTCTTGGACTACTATTTCCAGAATGCTGCCTTGGAAGTTCTTGGAAGTCCAGAAAGTAACTTTCCCAAGCTCTGTGTTAGTTGGTCAACCAGTAGAGACTGAAGGCTTTCATGGCCAGCATCCATAGTTTTTTGCGGTTCTTTTGGGTTATGTGGCCATGTTCTAGAAGAGTTTAACACTGATGCTTCACCTCTGAAGATGCCAGCCACAGATGCTGGCAAAATGTCGAGAATAAACTCTTCTAGAACACAGCCCCATAGCCTGAAACACCCACAAAAAACAAGCTGTAGAGAGCTTGCAATGATGATCTAGCTCTCAAGTTATCTGTGTTTTGCCTCTCTGGGTCCATAGTCTTAAATCTAATTAATAATCGCAGTTTGAACAGATCCATTGCATCCAAGACTGAATGGGAAATCAACACTTATGCAGATTGCATTGTTTCAATAAATCTACTCTAGTTGGGAAGGGAAATTAGAGTTAAGTCATCAATGCTTGGCTGCAAGTGTCTAGTGGACAAAATGTTCGTTTTCATGGAATTTGCACTAGAGAATGTGAAGTCAAAGGCTTTCATGCTCAGCATCCATAGTTTTTAGTGGGGTTTTTGGGCTATGTAGCTGTGTCCTGGAAGAGTTTATTCCTCATAGCCCCCAAAACCCACTGAAAAACAACACCAGAGAAATTTACCATCAGTTCTGCTCTGAAAACTCTGTAACTAGTGAATTATTTCTGTCCATAAATAACTGCTCTTTTGTGAATTTTGATCCCAAGTGATCTGAAAACGAAAGTCACCAGCATCTCTTGGCATCATATTTGGCTATGGAAACCAAATATCGGTGGACTCATTTGATCGCTTTTCCACACTAACACAGCAACAACCAAAGCTTTTATTGTAGTCAACAGACCATTAAGCAACACCTTAATGTATAATGTTTTTATTAATTATCTTTATTTGATTTCTTGTGTATATACAAAAAAAAAAAAAAAAAAAAAGAAAAGAAAAAAGAAAAGAAAAGAAAGCCGAAGAAAAGAAAGAAACTACCATAGAGCTTTTAGATAGTTATTAAAGTGAAGAAGCAAGTAAGTATTCCACAGTAAATAAAGTGTCTACAATATTTTCCACTGAGTTTGACTACAACTTAGTCACTTTTTCCTTAGTGTTTCCGCTTATATCGACATTGGCTGTAATTGGAAGTTTGTTTGTTTTCCCCCCCTGTTCTTTCCATTTTAAATTCTGTTAGTCTCCTTTGTCCTTAACACCACCTCTCTATCACTTTCCCCCATTTCTTTTCGTAATCTTGCTTTGTTTCCCCTGCAATATACATCGACATTTTATCCATCTCCTTAAATTCCAATACTTTTATTTTCCATTCTGTTAGTTCTGGAGTCCTTTTTTGTTTCCAGTGTCTGGCATAAACCATGCGTGCAGCCGTTATTAGATACAATATCATACTGGTTTGTGTTTTATCTAATTTTTTCTGCGGTATATTTATCATATTAAGTAAAAATATTTCTGGGGATAAAGGTATTTTTATTTCCATTATTTCTTGTAATTCTTTATGTATTTGCTTCCAAAAAATTTTTATTTCTTCACACTGCCACCATACATGATACATTGTTCCCCACTGCACTTCCAACATTTTCCGTCTATATTTTTTTTCATTTTTGCCAGTCTCGAGGGAGTCAGGTACCATCTGTATATAATTTTATAATAATTTTCTTTCAAAGTATTTCCTTTTGTAAATTTTTGAGTATTCTTCCAGGATCTTTCCCATATTTCTAAAGGAATTGTTTTCCCTATGTTTTCCATCCAGTTAACCATAGAAACCTTAATCGTTTCTTCTTCCTGATCTAATTCTAGCAACATTTTATAGATTTTTCTAATTATGCCTTTTTCCTTGCCCATTATGATTTTGTCAAATTCTGTTTTCTCCATTTCTATACCCTTCTCTTTTATATCTTTCTTTATTTCTGTTTTTAGTTGTTCATATTTTAACCAATTAAACTTTTTCCCTTCTCTTTCTAGATCTTCCTTATTTTTTATTTCTGTCTTTCCATTTATATTTACCACACAATCTTCATGTTTTATCCATTTATGATTCACGTGGTATTCTCCTTTATGAAAGGCCTCTTGTGGCGAGGACCATTTTGGGAATTTAGTATAAAGGAAATTCTTATATTTTTTCCAAATTTTAAGTATTCCCTTACTGATACTATGTGTATTAAATCTCGCATCTTTGTGGTCGTATATTAGAAAGGCGTGCCAACCTGCAGTCAAACCCACTGCTTCTATTTCTAGTTGTTTCTTATTTTCTAGAAGTATCCATTCTTTGGCCCATATAAGTGCACAGGCGTCGTGGTATAACTCAAGGTTAGGTAGGCCTAAACCACCTTTTTCCTTTCTACCATGCAAAACCTTTAATTTCACTCTGGGTTTCCTTCCTCGCCATATAAACCTTGATATATCTTTATTCCATTGTATGAAGGGATGTTTATTTTCTAAGATTGGAAGTGTTTGAAACAAGAATAACATTTTAGGTAGGACCTGCATTTGTATTGTTGCTATCCTTCCCATGAGTGAGAGGCACTTATTGGACCAGTTATCTAACTCTTCTTTTATTTTTTTCCACATACTTTCGTAATTATTTTTATAAAGTTCCTTATTATTGTTAGTTATTATTATCCCCAAGTATTTAGTTCTATCGATTAATTTAAATTCAGATTCCTTTTTTAATTTTACTAATTCTTTTAAATTTAAGTTTTTAGTTATTATTCCACTTTTACCTTTGTTTATTTTAACCCCTGCTATGTTACCAAAATTTACCAGGATATTTTCCACTCTTTTTATGCTCTTTACCGGATCATCAAGAAATATTACTACATCATCTGCGTTTGCACGTAGATGATATTGAAAATTCTCTGTTTTCGGAACCTTGATCTTTTTTTCCATTTTTAACTTCTTGCAAAGTGTTTCCATTATCATGATAAATAATAATGGAGAAAGTGGACATCCCTGTCGGGTCCCTTTAGATATTATACACCTATTTGTTTTTTCTCCGTTAACTATTATTTGAGTTTCTTGATTTCTGTAAATTTTTTGTATCCCTTGTAGAATTTTCCCTTGTATTCCACATTCTTCCATTAGTGTCATTAGGAAATCCCAATTTACATTGTCGAATGCCTTTTCTAGGTCCAAAAAGAGTAAACCCAATTTTAAGTCCTTATGATTATTATAATATTCAATTATGTCCACAACCGTGCGTATGTTGTTTCTTAGGTATCTCCCTGGAAGAAAACCTGTTTGCTCTTCCGAGATCCATTCTCTTAGAAATTTTTTTAATCTCTCTGCTAGTATAAACGCATATATCTTATAATCGATATTCAGGAGTGTGATTGGACGATAATTTGCTATATCCTCAGGGTTTTTTCCTTCTTTGGGGATCAACACCGTTAATGATTGTTTCCAAGTTTCGGGTATATCCCCTATATCGATTTGTTTTATGGTTCTATGCAACCACGGGGAGATCTCAGCTTTAAATGTTTTATAATATTTTGCCGTGAACCCGTCTGGGCCTGGCGCTTTATCAACTTTAAGCCTCTCAATTGCTATTTCAACCTCGGACAAAGATATGGGTGAGTTTAAATTTTCCAATTGGTGTTTAGATATTTTTTGGAGATGGCATTCTTTAATATATTCCCTTTTTTTTCCTTTCTCATTTTCATCCTCCTTAACTTTGTTAAACAAATTTTTGTAATATTGTTCCGTAATCCTAATTAAGTCTTTCCTAATTAAGACTTAATTAGGACCTTAATGTATAATGGAACACAATTAAAAGACATTCATATTAAATACACTTACTAGCCTACAGTTTCTAATGCAAATGTTATCGTTGTGTGCCTTCAAGTCGTCTCTGACCTATGAAGACCCTATCATAGGGTTTTCTTGGCAAGATTTGTTCGGAGGAGGTTTGCCATTGCCTTCCCCTGAGGCTGAGAAAGTGGGATTTTAAAAAAAGCATTCTATACCTAAAACAGGTCCACCTTCAATAACGTTCTTCAAATGTGTGTTAAAAGCTGGAGTCAGTTCATGGGATGCCACCAATCACCATTGCTTTTACCTCAAAGGTTTTTCCGTGGCCAAAGAGGTGTCTTCATCATTGAAAACCTAGTGTATATATATATATATATATATATATATATATAGGCGTTGGACCTGGGGATGCTCTATCTGGAGACCTTCCATTGAGCATGGGGTTGGACTTGCTGGCCCATGTGAGTCTTTGACTAGGACACTAGAGACCAGGGTTTGAATCCCAGATTGGCCATGGAAACTCCCTGAGTGACCTTGGACAAGTCACACACTCTGGTGAATTCTGGCTTCTTAGCTTAGAATCATAGAATCCTAGAGTTGGAAGAGACCCCAAGGACCATCCAGTCCAACCCCATTTGCCATGCAGGAACTCTCAATCAAAGCACCCTTGAGAGATGGACATCCAGCCTCTGTTTCAAGACCTCCAAAGACGGAGACTCCACCACAGTCTCTGAGTGAGAACCTTCCACTATTGAAAAGCTCTTACAGTCAGGAAGTTCCTCCTAATGTTGAGCTGGAATCTCTTTTCCTGGAGCTTGCATCCATTGCTCTGGGCCCTGTTCTCTGGAGCAGCAGGAAACAAGCTGGCTCCCTCCTCAATGTGACATCCCTTCAAAGACTAAAACAGGGCTGTTATATCACCTCGTAACCTTCTCTTTTCCAGGCTAAACATGCCCAGCTCCTTAAGCTTAGTGGCTCAATTGCATCCCCATTCCCCCTGAGGTATTCTCCTACAGTTCTTCAGCAGTTTTGGGTTTCTTAGCATTTCCTCCATCTCCTGTCCCTCCATAGACTACCCACGCCGAGGCCAGAATCCTGTCCGTGTCCGATGTAAGTTCCCTTGCACAAGCAGATGTACCTTCCTGGATCACTGTACAACTGATGTATTTGGATCCTGACTGCATAAGCAGAGCTCCACAAGTGTAGCCCTTCGACATAGGCCTCAGTCCTCATCTTACTCCTGACTAGCTTAGCACCAGTCAAAAGGAGATACCTACATTTAATTCCCCATTCAGCAATTGATTCAATAGGTCTACTCTAGCTAAGGCTGCATCAACAGGGCAGAATTAACACAGCTTGATGCTACTTTAACTGCCATGGCTCCATCTAGGGAATCCTGGGATTTGTAGTTTGTTGTGGCATCAGGAGTTAAAGTGGTGTCAAAATGCATTGATTCTGCAGTGTCAATGCAGCCTGAGACTAACCAACAGGAATTCAGTCCTGCAGTTGTGCTTTTTTAGACAGTGGTTAATTCTTCCCCAGTGACTTCAATATACTCCTTGAGTCCCTGGGATTGCAAAACACATCTACTGGGCATCATTCCCTATTGCATAATGGAGCAAGAAGCAAGCACATTTGGCACATGCACCATCGGGATTCAGCATTAGGCAAGACTGATATACCGCAACTACTGTGTAACTACAGTACTTGAGTGTATGTTTAGATTATGCCAGCACCAACTCAACTCTTGGCAATGTGATATCCCTAGTCTCTTCACCGATGAAATGAAAAACTTCTGAAGCAGCTCAGTTTGCCCCAATCCCGATCTCCAAGAGAGTAAAGCTTCATTGGGAAGCTAAGGCTAGTCATGTACATTTATCTCTTTATTCTTCCCATCCCTGAAGCGTGGTGGGAAATATTGTTATTATTCATCTTGCACCGCTGTGGAAAATGAGAAAGTTCAACTTGGGTGCCCTTCGGAGACAAGTGAACCATTCCTGACAAATTCCCAAAGAACAAGGACTATAAAACACTCAGCTGGCTTTCCCTGCCTAACTCTTCTTGCAGTTAGTGGTGTGAACCATTAAACTCCCATTTGCAGTGTCTAGCAAGGAAGGAGGCCCTGTGTTTCTTTTGAGAATGGAATTACCTCTTCCTTCAAATTGCCTTGACTGAGATTCATACAATTACAATGAATGTCTGGGACACTGTCAATTTTATTCCGTAAGCAAAATTTATTTATTTATTTAAAATCACGACATCAAACTTCTCAATGAAGTGTTGCTTCATTTGCAAATGAAGAGTCTGTAAATTCTTGCACCTCAGTTAAGGAGGTGCAACATTAAAGAGCTTGTAAATACTTGAGCTAAACATCGAGAAAAACAAAAATCCCATAGGTTTAATGAAAAGCCAAAAGATTTCACCACATTCCTAGATAGGGCAGAGTAGCAGAATGTGTTGATTCTGCAGAAGAGGAAGCAGGTCCAAGGGGCAGATAGGGCATCAGTTGCACAAGGTCAGTATTAGTGCCGCTGTGGTAAAACTGTGTGAATGTACATTTGCACACAAGAGCATGAGATAGGATCTTGGCCCTAGCCTGATCCCTTTGTCCTGACAGAGAGTGGTGAGCGCCCTTGGTTAATTTGAATTTTGACTTGATTGTTCTTCACCAGCCAAGTAACGGACAGCCTTTTTCTCCTTCCTACAGCCTCCTCTCAATGTCCCCGTGACTGGTTTAACCATCAACAGAATTGCTATTACTTCTCCAGAACCCCCAGGAATTGGTATGATGCAGAGGTAAGGAGGGACTCTTGGGTCATCTGGATGCCACATTCTTAATAATGCAATGATTTATTTGGACAAAATGGCAAACCACTTTCTCCCTTCCTTTGGATCAATGATTCCCAAAGTGGGCAGTATGTCCCACCCCTGGGGGGGGCGGTGGAAAAATCCAGGGGTGGTAAGGGGAAAGGGCGGCCATGCGGGGCCTTCAGTCAAAGTATTGGTGTGCAAGATAGACAAGGGGAGCCAGTGACCGTTAGCCTGGAGAAGGGAAGCTTAAGAGGTGATATGAAAGCCCTGTTTAAATATTTGAAGGGGTGTCATATTAAGGATGAAGCAAGCTTGCTTTCTGCTGCTCCAGAGACTAGGACCTGGAACAACGGATGCAAGCTCCAGGAAAAGAGATTCCACCTCAACACTAGGCAGCAAAAAGGAGGGAGATAATCACACAGGGACAGGATGGGGATAGGATCGTAGGGATGGGGTCGCTCCCCTGCCCTTATCCTGTCTGTGACCCAAGTGAAAGTGATAGTGCAAATCACTTGTAGCATAAATAAATAAATAAATAAATAATCTTCACCCAGCACAAGACTTTGGATATAGTATACTTCTAGAAAAAGCATGGTCTAGGACAAATAGGTTTACTGCCTCGCAAGATCTGAAAGAAAAATATTTTAAGATTGTGAATAGATGGTACCTTTCACCTTGGGTCATCAACAAACATTTATAAAAAAGGAAACAAAACGTGCTGGAGATATGTGAAAGGAGATGGTCCCCTATATCATAGGTAATGGACATGCTCAAAGGTTAATGGCAGAATGAGGCTGGACTGGATGGCCCTTGGGATCCCTTCTCAGCCCACTTTCATGGGTAGACTAGGACTGCGCAACTGGGGGCTGCAATTTTCCATCCCTGAATTCATCTGTGGACTGGCTCCCCTCAAAGCAACAAAACAACTCATTTTCTCTCTGTTTCCTTTCCAAAATGATGACTGGATGCGCAGCCAAGTCACGTCCTCTCACCATTTTGGAAACAGAGTAAGAAGATATGGCTCACAGACTACCCTTTCTCCATCATCATTCCAGCTAGATTCAGCCACCATTTCTTTCACTGGCAGGCAAAAACCTTTCTTTTCCAATAGGCTTTAAATACATACTTGAGCCCAGGGAGGCTTTACTGGAGTATTGGCTTTCTAATATTTGGATACTTTTCACATAGTATGTTTCAGGATTTTACCATTTCTTACTTGTTATATTATGTGGTGTTTTAATTCTGTTGTAAAATCGGACTGTTTTATTGTTGGTTTCCATTTATCTATTCTTTATTGTCAGTTGGGCAAGTTTTTAATTGTACTGTGTTTTTAGACTCTGAGCCGCTTTGAGTCCCAATTCTGGGAGAAGAACAGGATACAAATTAATATAATAATAATAATAATAATAAGAAGAAGAAGAAGAAGAAGAAGAAGGCACTGTATAATTTCATTTATTAGCAACCTATGTCATTCATCTGCAGAGTGCAAATAGACAATATAGGTGATAAAACTGCACTGTGTTTGCATATTGTTATTGGTTTTAGACATCTTTTGTGAGCTGCCTTGTGTCCAGTTTGGGAGAAAGATGGCATATAAATAAATTAAATAAAATGCAAGCTTTCACCTCCAAACTCTTCCGCTCTACCTCTTGCAGACAACCTGCAAATCATTGGGAAGGGATTCCCATCTTGCCTCCATCCTAAATGATCTTGAGATGCGGGCTATTTCTTCCACCCTTACAATACGCTATGGTGAAATCTATCAAGTTTGGATTGGGTTGTACAGCAGCACTAAGGGCAAGGTGAGTGGTAGCCGGAGACAGAGAGGCTCCAGGGAGTTCACTTTTGGTCACACCAGACTTCTGTGCTCCGCATTTCCTATCCTGTTCCCGAAAAACTTTCTTTTCAACATTTTCCTACAGAGGGTTCTATTTCTCAGGCAGGTTCCTCGGATGATGTGAAGAAGATTGGCCATTTTCTGCATCCCCATCTGAACCTGCATCTGCATTGGAGAATTAATGCCGTTTGACACCACTTTCACTGCCGTGGCTCCATGCGATGGAAGTCTTGGATTTGGTGTTTTGTGAGATATTCAGCCTCCTCTGCCAGGGAGCCCTGGTGTTACAACAAACTACAGTTCGCAGGATTTTGTAGGATGGAGCCATGACAGTTAAAGCGGTGTCAAGCTGCACTAACTCTGTTATGTGGCAGTCGCCTATATGTCAAAATCGAGGTGCAAACGGTATAGATGCATGTAAATAGAATGCAGCAAGCCCAGGGGGGTCTTTGGGATAAATCACCCACATCAACAAGGCTTATTTTCTTGAATATCTGTTACTGTTCTGAAGGGCTCTTTGGTCTCTGGTTTTTTCCAAGATTACGGATGGAGATGGGCCTCAGCTGCCACAGCGGCAGCCCTAAAAGGCCAATGCAATTTTAGGCTGCATCAATAAAAGTATAGTGTCTAGTTCAAGAGAAGTAATAGTGCCACTCTATTCTGCTCTGGTCAGGCCCCACCTGGAATATTGTGTCCAGTTCTGGGCACCAAAATTTAAAAAGGTTGTTGAGAAACTGGAGCCATGTGTCCAAAGGAGGGCGACTAAAATGGTGAAAGGTCTGGAAACCTTGCCCTATGAGGAACGACTCAGGGAGCTGGGGATGTTTACCCTGGAGAAGATAAGGTTAAGAGGTGATATGATAGCCTTGTTTAAATATTTGAAAGGATGTCATATTGAGGAGGGAGCAAGCTTGTTTTCTGCTGCTCCAGAGAACAGGACCCAATGGAGCAATGGATGCAAGCTACAGGAAAAGAGATTCCACCTCAACATTCCTGACAGTAAGGGCTGTTCGCCAGTGGAACACACTCTTTCCTCAGAGTGTAGTGGAGTCTCCTTCCTTGGAAGTCTTTAAACAGAGGCTAGATGGCCCGTGCGGTCTCTTCCAACTCTACAATTCTATGATTCTATGATTCTATGATTTTATACAGTACCGAATATGGCAATGGACAGACAATGCTGCCGTTGACTACACACCTTGGGCACCCAACCAGCCTTCCAACTGTGGAAAAAAGCAGAACTGTGTTGAGCTGTATATGAAAGGTGAGTAGTGCTAACATGTATTTAGAAACTGTGCTCAAGAGGCAAAGTGTTAAGGCAGGATTGACAACTGTAAAAGGCTACAAGTTCTCATCCAAGGAGGCCTGACTCATCTGTTGGGGGGCTTTGATGGTGTCTTCTTGCACGGCAGAAGGGGCTTTGACTGCATGATCCTTGAGGTCTCCTACAACTCTATGATCCTATGATGTCCACAGGTTCTGTATCCAAGGGGTCAACCACCCACAGCTTGAAAATATTCCAAACATTTTTTTTAAAAAACCCTTCCTTTTGCCATTTTTTATAATAAGGGACACCATTTTACTATGCCCTTGTATTTAAATACACAGGGGTGGTGGTGTGGTGGACAGGAACATAATCCCAGTGGATACCAAAGGCCTACCATAATACAGTGCACCCGCTCCATACGCAGGTGCACCATAAGTGGCTTCCTGTATACACGGAAGCCGCATCACCACTAAATGAATGTGTGTATGTGCACAGCATGTAAACATCATGTCACCACAATCATGAGCCCCATTATATTGAATGGGGCTCGAGCTTACGCAGGATTTGCCTTACGCAGGGGGGTCCAGAACGGATCCTCCGCATAACGCAAGGCTCCACTGTAATAATAATGATGATGATGATGATGATGATGATGATGATGATGATGATGATGATGAT